>NW_026020413.1:0-125280 GCF_900185275.1 Solanum verrucosum
ATAACACCCTGGGACTGTCGACTGAGAGCTGGAGGTCGGCTACCCCGGCCAGAAGAATCCATCTGTGAACTATCTCGGCCTCGACTAGGACCGGCACTAAACCAATATGGCGGTGCTGATCACCCTCCGATGCCTGGAGAGAAGCCTGGAAGGGGCTACTAGACTGACCCGACTGAAACCTCTGCTGAGATCTATCATAAGACTCTCGGGGTCTGAAACGGCGCCTATCATGGCTATCCTCCTGTCTAGCTCTCTTGCCGCTGCACCCTTGGGCCTCGCGACGGAGCTGCTCGATAGTGCGGGCATGGTCCACTACATCCAGAAATAAGCGGCCCGCTGAGACTAAAGACTGAGTCTCAATCCGCAACTGTAGTCTCAAACCCCGAACAAAACAACGAACCTCTCCTCATCAGTAGGTAATATCATGGCGGCATGCCTGGAGAGCTCGTGAAATCGGGCCTCATACTCTGATACTGTCATGGAGCCCTGCTCTAACCGAGCAAACTGATCTCTGAGCTGATGCTCCTGGGAATAAATCGGGCCAAGAAGGCCTCTGAAAACTCAGTCCATGTGACCGGTGGAGACCCAGCTGGCCTGGTCTCTAAGTATGTACGCCACCACTGCCTGGCGGGATCGTCTAACTGGTAAGCGGTGAAGTCTGCCCCTCTCGAATCCACTAAACTCAAAGTATGTAGCCGCTCGCGGCAAGTAACTAGAAACTCGTGGGCATCCTCCCCCACTGCCCCAGAAAACCTCGGCGGTGATAGTCTAAGGAACACCCCGAGCATCTTCTGCTCCCGTATTGGCATGACACCCTCCAAATCGTCAGGCTGAACAACCGGTGCCGCTAGCTGCTGAACAACCGGTACCGCTGGTGTAGGCTGGCCCTGCGGTACCGGAACGGCTGGAGCTGGGGCCTGCTGCATACCCCCAATGGCAGCTAGTATCTGTACGAGCATCGCCTGTATATCTGGAGCTGCCACAGGCTCAGGCGGTGGCTGGGCTGGTCCCGGGCCCATCGGCTGCTGCTGTGCTGGAGCTGCTGGTGGCTCTATCACCGGCTCCGGAGTTTGCTCTCGGTCCTGGGCTGGTGCTGTAGCTCTGGCATGACCTCGAGGTCGGCCTCTACCCCTAGCTGGGGCCCTACCACGCGTGTGAGCCATCCCGATAAAAGAGTGGTACAAGTAAGATTTCAGAAATCGATAAGACACACAATGCACGACAATGATACAAAACGACACGTTCCTAAAGACATCCTGTAGCCTCCCGAAGATAAGTAACGGACGTCTCCGTACCGATCTGCAGGACTCTACTAGACGTTAGCTCTGTACAAGTGAGACCGACGAACCTGGGGCTCTGATACCAATTTGTCACGACCCGATTTACCAAGTCATGATGGCACCTACTATAACCCGCCAGCAGGTAAGCCAACCCGTAACCCGGAACAACAAGTAATGGGTCTGAGGGTAGAAATTAAACAAGAGTAGGCAAATAACAATATAAACAGGCGGACACAAATCAAAAACATATATACAGATAAAGATCCCTCCCAGAACCTGGAAGTCACTAGTACAGAGCTACTACAAAATGAGTACAAGTCCCAAAAGTGGACAACAGAGACTGGACTGTCTCGAAAGGAAGAAGACAAGTCTATATATACAGATGGAGACTGAAATAGTACAAAACGCCGTGTGCTCACCCCCGTCTCCAGATAAGTCTACTCTAAGCTCGATCAACGCTGGCTACTAGTGCTCGGACCTGCATCACAAAATAGATGCAGAGCGTAGCATGAGTACCAAAACAACAGGTACCCAGTAGACATCATCGGCCGACTGAGCAAGATAAGCAAAAGTAAACTGAAATGCAAATAAAGGGTCACATCAAGTGCAAAGAGTAGAAAATGAGGGGTATGTACACGAGCGTACAGGCAACAAAGACAAGCAATCTAACTAACTCCGCCGGGCTCCCATAAACCCGACGGGTACGCTCGTGCACAATAAAAGAAACCACCTGCACGGACCCCCATAAGCCCGGCAGATGCACTGGCAGTTGAAGTAAAATAATGGAGCTAGAAGGTCTATCACAATATTACCAAATTCCGGACTTTTAACTGAACCATTCCCAATTATATTCCAAGATCTCATTACGTCCCGGACTTTAATCGGAATCTCTCCAACCTCCAAAACCTCAACCTACAGATGAGAATAATCAAGACTAAACTGAAGCTTTAGTGAGGAATTGGGAATACACCACGTGCAAGCTGGACCACGGACTCGAATCGGGTACTATAGCTAATGAGTCAACCTATATGGGCTGGACCACGGACTCGAACCGGGTGCTGTAGCCAAAGGTCGGGCACGGGTGGGCTGGACCACGGACTCTAACCGGGTACTGTAGCCAAAACCAGATCACAGGTAAGCTGGACCACGGACTCTAACCGGGTACTGTAGCCGAAACCAGATCACAGGTAAGCTGGACCACGGACTCTAACCGGGTACTGTAGCTAAGCCTGGACATAAGTAAGCTGGACCACGGACTCTAACCGGGTACTGTAGCTAAGAATCAATATCCAACCATACGTCGCGGGAAATATCACCAAACCGATTACCATAAATAATCATTTTAGTCCGACCCTCATATACCCCAAATCGCCGAGGAAGTATCCAATAATGAGTAAGCTAGACCACGGACTTTAACCGGGTATTTGTAGCCGATAGAAAAGCAGGGCATTATGGATACAAGGTCATAAGTTGAGTTACCGCCTAGCTAAGGCTCAGACTATCAGACTCAAGTCTGCTATATCAGTCTACAAGGAGCTGACCGTCCGAAACGACATCGGAAAAAGTTCTACTGCCCAACGACATCCGAAACCTCGCAAGTCTATGGCAACACTAGTCTAAGCCTAGACTAAGGCCAAATATACTTCAAATCAATATTATCATATACACCACAAAATATGGATATTCAATAATATCAAGAGACATGCTGTCATAATCAAACACTTTCCCGAAATAAGGTCTAAGGCAGGAATTATAGAAATTTAGCATGCTCGACACCCGAACCCCTCCATACTCAAGCAAATCAATAAACAAATGCCTAAACATGCTCAATCTCACGAGAGAAAACCATAGCCTACAACACCGCAAATCAGCCACAACAATTAAAAGTAGCAGCCCCTAGATCACCAATTTCCGGAAAAACGAGACCCTTTCAACCCAAACAGATTATACCACGACGATCCTTGAGAAAAACTCTACAAGTTAGCCTCAAGAATGACTCAAAACGGACTTACGATGATCAAGATCTCACAATTCAAAATTCAACAACAAAACCATCCGGAAATCACCCTGGCAGTGGCTAAAAATTGATTTCTTACCTCAAACGAAGCCTCCCCTCGCGTTTCTGAGATCACCGCTAGATTCCCCTCGAAATTCTCTTGAAGTTTGCCTTTTGAATCACTTAATTTGGACTAAAAAAGAAGGAGCAATCTCAAGTTGAAGTTGAAGGAAAAAAAAATGGACGAATTTCGTCTTAAATTCTGGAAATTTCCAGATTTCACTCCTCTGCCACGTGTCGTCACGTGGCTCTGCCACGTCACCGCCGCGTCAAAATTCTACAACCCTACAAACTTAAGTTTCGATGTTTCGGACTCGTTCGGAGTCGGAAAAATACAAACCTTATATGGAATCTGATTGGAAATGATATTTCGGACTCAACGGTGAAGGCGGAATTTCCATTTGGAGCTCGCTTCGATGAAAAGTGGGTCCCACACCCAGTATCATTTTGAACCAGATTCCACAATTGCCATCTAAAGCCTCGGGAAGTGAACAAAGGGTCGTTCTAGACCAAAATTGATATTCCGAAGCTAACCTAGCTGTCAGAATTTTCATCTGAACACGACTTCCAAGAAGGTTGACCAAAGTCAACTTTTCAAGTCATTACATCTCCAGTATTGACTTTATACATTTTTTAAGAAATTATAAATAAAAGAGTAATATTACTATATCATTCTTTAAATATAATTAAAAAAATGACTATATAATTAATGATAAGGGGTAAACTATCCATTGATTTCACAAAGTGGAGAAGTATTGTAGGACATTCCAAAATAGTATAATAGACAATAATTATTGGACGGATGGAGTAGGATTAAGTCTTTCTTTCAATATTTTTCTCACATTAATTAATTTCTCTTAGCATTCAATTAGTGAATCTTTAGTAGAATTAATTAGAATATTTTTTACTTAATAATACGCACAATAAGCAATAAGAGGAAACTTTAGTTGGTCTTTTCTTTTAAGGGTATGTTGCTAAACCATCAACACTGAAAGGTAGCTCTACTGATAATTGTGAAGAAAACATATTAATGGATTAAAAATCAAAAAGAGGTAATTAAACCCTAAAATATTATAAAGACATCTATAAAATTTGGTTGAAGCTCAAAATCTATTAGTGCCATATAAATTAGGATAGAGGAAATAACATATATTATTTGAAATAACATGAAATGTACTACAAATCACACAATAATTAGCAACTTCAAAATTTAAAGGACATACAAAAAATTTGATCAACTTTCAAAATTCTACTAATGTCACATAGTTTGGGATAGAAAAAGTAACATATACGTAAAAATGTACTATAACTCATAATAATTAAATAACTTCAAAATCTAAAAGACATATACAAAATTTGCTTGACTTTTGAAATCCTATCAATGACACATAAATTGGGACAAAGAGAATATTGAAAATTACATATAAAGTATTATTAACCACAATAATCAACAACTTAAAATTTAAAGAACATACAAAAAAATTGTTTGACGGTTAAAATTTTATTAATGTCACATAAATTAAAATGAAAAATAAAAATATATGTTGGACCCGTGCTAGCACGGGCTATTGTAACTAGTCATATATATACATATGAGAGTTTAGAGTTAGAGTAATACAAAATATTACAAGTTTAAAGAATAAATAAATAATATATACGACATTAAGATAAACTTGAACATAAGAATCTCGTCCAGAAATCTCTTTGAGGTGACTCTTGAACCTTTAAGTTCAAAACCTTGTTAAAGTACAATGAAAAATACAGGCAAGTAATAATGCATAAAAGACGATAACAAGATGATAAAACTAATTATATGGTATGCAGATTTAATTATTTCATGTACACAGGTAGCATACATGCATGTAAGAATTAAACAAGTTGTGGAGAATGTAAAATCACACAAAAGCAAGGAAGGATAAGAAAATTGACCCGGACGCTTCCCATTATTCATTCAAACATACAACAACAATTGAAACAATGCAAAACGGAAATTAAACTAATAGAGAAACAACTAACCAATCAAGCAGAAATAATTATCAGCAATGGAGTGTTTTAAAGAGATCTCCACCGAAACATCAACACAACAATGCCACAAAGAATGATTCAAAGCTTTACTAGAGTTCTTATTTTTCTTTTCAAGAGTAGAGAGTGTTTTTCTTTTTTTTTTTAGCTATTAGAATGTGTATCCGTGAGTGAGAAGTGAGTAGTGTGTGTTAAGTGTGAACGAGTCATTAATAATGAATGAAAGAACATTATTTATAATGGGAGAAGGGTCAGCCAAATTAAAGAAAGGAATTGGTTTTAGGTCAATCAAATAGATATTTTCCTTTAATAAATAAAGAGCAGTATCAGTATAATTTCTTACCTAATTAACCACACAATTACCAAATATGGATCAAATAAGAAATTAGTCAAATTTTACCAAATGAGCGATACTTTACCAAATTTAATATGTCAAAATCTGTCCGCAAATAAATGAGGCAAGAACAACCTGGCCAGAGAAATAAGTACGGTAACAAAAAGAAATGCTTACAGTCCAAATCACGTCTTTTCATGCTTAATTTCAGTATCTCTACCTCATTAGAACAAGTAAAAATAAATAGATTCCCAGATTTAAGCATACTCAATAAGTTACAACTCATTATTTAGCCCAAAATTAAATTAGATGCAATTATATTAAATCTTTATCAAGATTCACGGAGAGGGGAGAGTAAACAGATTGTGGACAGATTATGGGAGCAAAATATTGAGTCAGTATGAAAAAAAACTCAAAGTATATTAATATCCATTACAAGAATTAAAACATATAACATAAGTGCATATTATAAGGATTAAAGAAACAAAAATTCAGAGGATCACAAATAGTAGCATTTGTTCAAGACGAGATGATTTCGCATACAATATTAATTTTTAACACGTGACAAGCATGCATTGTGAAATCAGTCACATTAAGAAATTTATTAAAATGCGATTTTAATCAAAAAAAGAACGGACCTAGACGGATCTGTATAGATCCGTCTTTAACAGACTTTAATTTCATCAGAGTTCTCGCTGTCTCGTTGGTTCGGAGCTGTTGTTGGTGTTTTCGCCGGCGGCGACTGTTACTCATAGAGCTGTTGAATGCGCTGGCTCGCCTTCGTTTTGTTAATTGAAGAAATAATTGGAAAATAAAAAAGCAAGTACAAAAATGAGTAATAACCCCCAGTAGAGACTGGTACGATGAAATTCAACATTTTGTTCGTTCGAGTTTGATTGTGTCGTAGCAAGCTTGAATCCCTATAAAAAGTCCGTCCCAACAATTTAGCCTGAAAAGAAAAAAAATGGGGTAGAAGTTAAGTTTGTATTGAATTGAGTAAGATCCTTTTGAATAGAAGATGCCCATGAAAAAGAATTTTTTAGAGGATCTGGTGTTTGCCGCTGCTTGCTGTTGGCTGAAGTTGTTGTTGCTCGCCGGAGAAAGAGAAGAGGGGCGCTGGAGTGAGAGCTAGTTGTTGCTGCTGCTTGCTTCGCCGGTGGTTGCTACTGGCCGGAGCTGTTGTTGCTCTCCTCACTGGCTGCTGTTGTTGGTGGTCCTGCGAAGAGATAAGAGATAAGAGAAAAGAGAAGAAGAAGGGAGGAGAAGAGAGGAGAGGCGGCGCTGCCTGGTCCTTGCCGGCTACTGCTTCTCGCCGAAATGAAAAAGAATGGAGAGGAGAGGGCTGCGGCGGATTCTAAGAGAAAGAGAAGAATGAATGAGATGTTAGGGTTAGGAGTCCTTTAGGTGTAAAAAATAGAAAAATTAGGAGGTTAGATCTTGACCGTAGGATTAGTTTGGATGAGCGGCTAGGATTTAATTTAAAGATAGACGAACGAGATTAAAATGAATGGGTCGTGAGAGTTGAATTGGATGGCCTCAATTGAAATGAAAATTGGCTAGAATTGAAATGAAAGGTGGCTATAATTGAAATAAAATTGGAATTGAGGTGTCTAGAATTGAAAGAAATTAGAATAGAATAGGCTAACATCTAAATGATTTAAGGAAAGATCAAGGAAATGCTATCCGATTAATAAAATACTACATATACTACATAAATTTCATACAAGTTAAAAAACATTTAAATTTTAAAACATTTGAGTAAGATGAATATTTCGAGTTTTATCGATAAATAATTTGATTATAATTACAAAAATTTTAAAATCATGCATACTAAAATATATAATTTTTAATTAAAATTTTAAACTCGAAATATGTTTTAAAAATACGTATTTAATCAAATAGCACTCCCGAAAGGATTTTTAGGTCGGTCAAAATTGGATGTCAATAATATGATTGTATGTATTTAGTTTTTATTAGTGTATTTGATTAATTGTGTATGTATCTAATAAATATATTGGAGATTTACACATGTATTTGACACAATTTGTTTTGTCATGTGTCCAAGTCTTGTCATATGTATATGGTCTTCTATGATGTATCTAAGAATTCTATCATGTATCTAAGAAGTTAGTACATTTTCATGATACATACAAATTTATATGAGCAATTGTACACTCATGTATCAAAGTGTTTAGTTTGTTGGATACATCATATATTGATAATAGATATATCAAATTAATGAATTTATTATTTTAAATGTAATAAAATGAAATTAATCAAATTACATAACCAATATATACATGTTTTTATCTTTTATTAATAATATTAAATTAATGAATTTATTATTTCAAAGAGTAATGAAATGAAATTAATTAAACATAGATACACTCCTTGATTTTCGCCTTATATTAAGGGATTTGATTAATTGAAATTTTCTAAATTTATAGTTCATGTATTCTGAAAATCCCCAATTACTCCTTTAATTAAGGAAATCAGTTACAACCATTTGATCAAACAAATAAAACATGTATCTCAATTTTTAAAATCGTCAAATACACATATCTCGCGAGTAATGATACATGTATCCAAAGAACGAAATATGTGTGGAGTCCATCCCATATTTTTTGGTCAATTTTTAATACTCAATTTCTACAAGTAATTGTTAAAAAGGAATAGTGATAAGAGTTGAAAATAAAAGATTTGGTGGTTGGCATATTGGTAAGATTTGCAACCCTTTGGACTTTGCTACATTTGCCTATGTCATTAGTGACATATGCATGTTTTTCTCCTTATATAAATAGAACATTCTTGCTCATTTATAGAACACACCAAGTTAGAGAGAAAAAACCATTTTGAGAGCAAAGTGAGGTATTTCATAGACTATACAAGAAAAATAGTCTGTGAAGAAAAATAAAGTGTGAGCGATATTTTAGTAAGGTGGAAATCAAAAGAGTGTTATTCCTTTTGAGTGTGTAATAGTCACTTTGAGTATTATATTTGTGACTACACGGTGTAAAATTCCTTACTATAGTGATATCAGTTTCTCCTCTTGGCCCGTGGTTTTCCCTTATTTAGAAGGGTTTCCACGTAAAATTCTTGGTGTCATTATTTTCCCATTTTGTTCCTATCATTTGACCATATATATTTTTGTGTTAGTCCGCGTTTTCCCAACAAACTGGTATCAGAGCCAAGGTTTTATTTGAGTATGCTATGTGGTTGTAGCATAGTCTGAACTTCCACATCATAAAAGATTTACTTTGGTTTGCAATTAATATATTTTTGGGAAAAACGATGGAAGCCAACACAAGTAGAATGGTTACTTTGAATGGTGTTAATTATGTCATTTGGAAGGGGAAAATGGAAGATCTACTTTATGTCAAAAAAATTTACAAACCAGTCTTTACCACCGTAAAGCCTAATAATAAAACAAATGAAGAGTGGAATCTGTTGCACATACAGGTTTATGGATTCATTAGGCAATGGGTTGATGATAATGTGTTGAACCACATTTCTAGGGAGACACATGCTCGAACCCTATGAGAGCATCTTGAAAGTTTGTATGCTCGAAAAATTGGCAACAACAAAAATGTTCTTAATAAAGCAGATGCTGAGTAAGTATCACGATGGTTCTCCGATGACAGACCATCTGAATAATTTTAAGGGGATCATGAACCAATTATCTGCTATGGGCATCAAATTTGATGAAGAAATTCAAAGCTTGCTTCTACTTGGTTCCCTACCAGACTCTTGCAAAACATTTAGAACTTCATTGTCAAATTCTGCTCCAGATGGTGTGATCTCAATGGATTCCGCCAAGAGTAGTGTCTTGAACGAAGAAATGAGAAGAAAATCTCAAGGTTCTTCTTAATCGGATGTCTTGATAACTGGCTCCAAGGGGAGAAACAAAACTTGTGGTTCTCAGAATAGAGAACAAAATAGGAGCAAATCCAGAGGCAGACTTAAGGATATTGAGTGCTATCATTGTGGCATGAAAGGGCACACAAAGAAGTTATGCAGGAAGTTAAAGAGGGAGAACAAAAACAAAGAGGAAACTAAAGAAGATGTCAATGAAAATTGCCTAGCCACCGTCACCATCGAAGATCTTGTTACCGTCCTTGATGCGGATATGGTAAATATTGCTTGTGATGAGTCAAGCTGGGTTGTGGAAACTGGTGCCGCATCTCACGTGACATCGAGGAAGGATTTTTTTCTCTTCCTATACTCCTGGTGATTTTGGAACCTTGAGTATGGGTAATGAGACTGTTTCTAGGGTGGTTGGTATTGGTACAATTTGTTTGGAAACTAGTGTTGGAACTAAACTAGTTTTGAACAATATGAAACATGCACCTGATGTTCGTCTGCACCTAATTTCTATTGGTGTTTTGGATGATGAAGGATATGTTAGTACCAACAATGATGGAAAATGGAAACTCATTAAAGGTTCCTTGGTTGTGGCTCGTGGTAACAAACGTCGTGGTCTATACTAGACTAAGATCTCTGCTTGTGTTGATATGGTGAATGTGGTTGAGAGCGACAACTCTCCAATGTTATGACACAAAAGACTTAGCCACATCAGCGAGAAAGGACTTAATGTTCTAGCCAAGAAGAAATTATTGTTGAATTTCAAAAGTGCTAAATTAGAAAAGTGTGAGCACTGCTTGGCTGGTAAATAAAATAGAGTTTTCTTTAAGTCCTACCCTCCTTCAAGAAAGACAGAGTTGCTTGAGTTGGTGCACTCTGATTTATGTGGTCCAATGAAAACAATGACATTGGGTGGTGACTGTACTTTGTCACTTTTATTGATAACTGCTCGAGAAAACTTTGGGTCTATGTCTTGAATACTAAATACCAAGTTTTAGGTGTCTTCAAGCAGTTTCAGGCTTTAGTTGAAAGAGAAATTGGAAAGAAACTGAAATGTATTCGTACCGATAATGATGGTGAATATTGTGGACCATTTGATGAATACTGCAAGTATCAAGGTATTAGACACCAGAAGACTCCTCAACTTAATGGTTTGGCTGAGAGGATGAACATGACCTTGATGGAAAGAGTTAGATGTTTGCTTTCTAAAGCAAAGTTACCGAACTCATTTTGGGGTGAGGCTTTATTGACCGTTGCACATGTTATTAATCTATCTTTTGTTGTTTCTTTGCAAAGTGATGTACCAAATAGTGTTTGGTATGGAAATGACGTTTTCTATGACCATTTGAGAGTATTTGGTTGCAAAGCTTTTGTACATGTGCCAAAAGATGAGAGGTCAAAGTTAGATGTCAAGACAAGTGCATCTTCATTGGATATGGTCTTGATGAATTTGGTTACAGGCTATATGATCCAATTGAGAAGAAACTCGTGAGAAGTCGTGATATTAATTTCATGGAGAATCAAATAATTGAAGATATTGACAAAGCGGAGAAACTAGAATCTTCAAGTTTTGATGACATAGTTCATCTAGATGAAGTTCCTCACATAAGTGTGCATGATGTTGTTGGGCTTGATAATCATGGTGACGCCCAGAATCATGTATCGAATCAACATGTTGATGTTGATAATAACAATGATATTGTTATTGATGATCCTCTTGCTCATGAAGTTGTGGACGGATCAAATATTCCGCTTAGGAGGTCCACAAGACAACAGGTTTCTTCCTCTCGTTATTCACTGAATGAGTATGTGCTACTCACTGACGGGGGAGAACCTGAATGTTAGGAGGAGGCAATGGAAGATGAGCACAAGGATCAATGGATTGAAGCCATGCAAAATGAGATGAAGTCTCTGCATGAGAACCACACTTATAAGTTGGTGAAATTTCCCAAGGGGATGAGAGCTTTGAAAAAATAAGTGGGTGTTCAAAGTTAAAGTTGAAGAACACAGCTTGAAGCCTAGATACAAAGCTAGATTGGTTGTTAAGGGATTTGGTCAAAGAAAGGGTATTGACTTTGACGAAATATTTTCTCTTATTGTGAAAATGTCCTCGATTCGTATAGTTCTAGGTTTGACTGCTAGTCTTAATTTAAAGATTGAGCAGATGGATGTGAAGACGGCTTTCCCTCACGATGACCTAGAAGAAGAAATTTATAGGAACAACCTGAGGGCTTCAAAGTAAAAGGTAAAGAAAATTTTGTGTGCAAACTCATAAAGAGTCTCTATGGCCTAAAGCAAGTTCCTAGAAAGTGGTACAAGAAGTTTGAATCTTTTATGGGGGAACAAGGCTATAAGAAGACTTCATTAGATCATTGTGTATTTGTACAAAAAAATTATGACAATGATTTTATTATCCTCTTGTTGTTGTATGTGGATGATATGTTGATTGTGGGAAAGAATACTTCCAAGATTGACGAGTTGAAGAAAGAGTTGCGTAAGTCTTTTGCTAAGAAAGACTTGGGTCATGCCAAACAAATTTTGGGCATGAGAATTACTCGTCTCAGAGATGAAAGAAAGATTTATTTGTCACAGAAGAAGTACATTGAACGTGTACTAAAACGCTTCAATATGAAGAATGCTAAGTCTGTTAGCACACCTCTTGCTGGTCATATGAAGTTGAGCAGGAAGATGTGTCCTGCAACTAGGGAGGAAAAGGAGAGCATGGCCAAATTTTCATATTCCTCTATCGTCAGAAGTCTAATGTATGCAATGGTATGCACTAGACCTGATATTGCTCACGCGCAATTGGTGTTGTCAGCAGATTTCTCGACAATCCAGGAAAAGAGCATTGGGAAGCTGTGAATATCTTAGAGGAAACTTTAGATGAATGCTTGTGTTTTGGAGTTCCAATCTTGAAGGGCTATACAAATGTTGATATGGCAGGTGACCTTAATAACAGAAAATCCACTACTGGATATTTGTTTACTTTCTCAGGGGGAGCTATATCATGGCAGTTGAAGTTGCAGAAGTGTGTTGCACTATCTACAACTGAAGCTAAGTATATTGCGGCTATTGAAGCCAGCAAGGAGATGATATGGCTTAAGCAATTTCTTCAAGAGCTTGGTTTGCATCAGATAGAGTATATTATCTATTGTGACAGCCAGAGTGCAATAGACTTGAGCAAGAACTCCATGTACCATGCAAGAACAAAACACACCGACGTCAGATATCATTGGATTCGTAAGGAAGTGGAGAGTGAATCATTTCACGTCAAAAAGATCCACACAAGTGAAAATCCTGCAAATATGCTTACCAAGATGATACTAAAAGACAAGTTCAAGTTATGCAAAGAACTTGTGGGTATGAGCTCTCTCTAAAGAAATTGGAGATACCTCATTCAATGGGACTGGAGGGGGAGATTTGTGGAGTCCATCCCATATTTTTTGATCAATTTTTGATACTCAATTGCTACAAGTAATTGTTAAAAAGGAATAGTGATAAGAGTTGAAAATAATTGTTTTGGTTGTTGGCAAATTGGTAAGATTTGCAACCCTTTGGACTTTGCTACATTTGCTTATATCATTAGTGACATAGGAAAGTTTTTCTCCTTCTATAAATAGAGCATTCTTGCTCATTTGTAGAACACACCAAGTTAGAGAGAAAAAACCATTTTGAGAGCAAAGTGAGGTATTCCATAGACTATACAAGAAAAATAGTCTATGAAGAAAAATAGAGTGTGAGCGATATTTTAGTAAGGTGGAAATCAAAAGAGTGCTATTCCTTTTGAGTGTGTAGTAGTCTCTTTAAGTATTGTATTCGTGACTACACGGTGTAAAATTCCTTACTATAGTGATATCAGTTGCTCCTCTTGGCCCGTGGTTTTTCCCTTAATTAAAAGGGTTTCCACGTAAAATTCTTGGTGTCATTAATATTTTCGCATTTTATTTCTATCATTTGACCATATATATTTTTGTGTTAGTCCGCGTTTTCCCAATAATATGGTACATGAAGTAATTTTTGAAACTAGCGTGAAACCTAGTTAGGACCTAAACTAGTGGGGTTTATGTCCTTTGCTCTAATTTTAACACTAGTGGTCTTTGTACTAGTATGGGATAGAGCTTGAGAGGGGTTAATGGTACAGTTCGAACAAAGTAGACTTTTCATAACCGCTCCATCATATTAATCTCTTCGAGTATGATTCGATTAATTTATATATATATATATATATATATATATATATATATATATATATTTGTTTATTGTTTAAAAGGTGATGAATCAAAGAAACTTGAAAGTTGACAATGACAGAGATGCATCCTACTATTTTACAGTAATGTAAAACAAAGTTAAACAAAGACTAAAACTCTAATGATCAGCCGAGTGGAACATCCTTTATCAAAAGTCTTGATTTCAAGCCCTGTGTATGGAGTCACCTTTGAGAGTGATCATTTTACCCAATGTATTTCTTTATAAAAGCTAATATAGTCAGGTTAGTTTTAAATTATTGTTCTACATAACTAAAAATTGAAGCAATTGGATATGCTGCATATGAATTGAAATGATTGTGAACAAAGCCAACTATTATTAGAGACATAGGAGGATATCCAGAATACATGTAGAAGTAAAAAAATTAATACAAATGCCCTGAAGCATTAGGAAGTGTTAAACTAAATGAAGGCTATTATGAGAGGGATAATTTGGCAAGAGTTAATGCTAGAACCTTCACCCCGTTCACGATATCCTCAATGGATGAAAATTCTCCAGGCTTATGGCTATATCCTGCAAAATCAATAACTAACAGGCATGAATATCAATCCACACATCCTGTGAAGCAGCAAAGTGATCTTGCACAGATGCTTCGTCTTTGTCGTTATGCCTAGCTTGTGATAGTTAATTCATTGTGTAGCTATTTTATAATTATCTAGCATACATTCATCTGATACAGTTGGCCTAGCATAGTTCTACTAGTCAGTAGCGGAGCCAGGATTTTGAGTACAGAGATTGAAGATTCAAGAAAATGTAAAAAAGGCACACCTAAGATATATGAACCTACATTCAAGGGGATTCAATAGTGTTTATATACGTACAAAAAAAAATATGTTCTAACCCTTTTTCACAGTTTAGTTTCCTGGCGAAGAGGATTCAGTTGACCCCCATTTACCAAAGGTAGCTCGTGACTCTGTCAAGGCTTCGAGTGTCTAAAATATTTTATTTTCTAAAATGTAAATATGCAACATAACTAGAAGAGAGTAAGACTGACATCAACCACACATAAAGAAAATAGAAAGGGATAACGAAGGGATAATGCGAACACAGAGAAATTCTGTTGTCTTAGTGATTGACTCATTTGAAAGGGCTGGTGGATCTTGATTCACTATTTCCACGGGACACCTGTCACCGACCTCCATTGCCTTCAAATGTTACTTTGATGCTTGCTGGAGCAGCAATTGTAGTTACAACACCAATGGAAGTAGCTGCATTGACATATAAGAACATGCTCTCTTCCTCTCACAGAATTATAGATATAAGAAATGGGGCAGTACTGTACAGTAAGTACATTTTGCATTGTACCAGATCATACACCAGATTGTAACTATATATACATCACATTTTACCTAACTACAAAATCCTAATTATATCTATGAATTGTAATTCTTACAAATTATAATACGTATAGTAAATATATATATCACATTTTGCCTAACTATGTAATTTTCCTTAAATTAACATCCCAAAAAAGTTTGTGACGTTGAACTAAACTCCTGATAAAGGGAACATGTCTCTTCAATCCTTTTTTCTTGGAAAAATTACATAACAAGGCAAATATGTCAACATATTTATGGTACACCACCATAGTTCTAAAAAAATTACAATAAACCACTATATGTTGGTTTTATAGCAAACTCTCTCCCTTTCTGTCTCTCTCCCTTACCTCTCCTCCCCTTCTCTCTCCTGCCAATTAGAAGAAATTCATTCAAATATATTATGTATCAACTGTATTCAATCAAATATATATGTGGGAGTTTTGTATTTTATATCAATTGTATTCGAAAAATTATATTCGTATTTTTGTATCAATTGTATTTGTATTCATATGAATACAATATGCATTCATCCTCTCTGTCAAATGTATTATGTATCAATTGTATCCAATCAAATGTAGGTGAGAGATTTGTATTTTATATTGATTGTATTCGATTCAACTGTATTTGTATTATGTATCAATTGTATTCGTTTTACAACAAATACAACATGTATTCATCCTCTCTCCTCCCTCTCTCGATTTCGCCTGCCTCTCTCCTCCCTCTCTCGATTCCGCTTTCCTCTCTCCTCACTCTCTCAATTTCGCTCGCCTCTCTCCTCCCTCTCTCAATTTCGCTCACCTCTCTCTTCTAATATGTATTCATTTTGATACAAATTAGTTTATATTTGTATTTTTTTCCCTCCAAAATCTATGAAAAAATAAAATGAATACAAATACATAGCAAACCAAAATGTAGCTGTGAATTGTAATTAGTGAAAGCTAAGAAATACTATTTAAGGTTTAATTGTTTGCTGTTTTTGAAAGTAAGAAACTCACATAAATATACTATATTAAGAAAATATTTACCATTTATAGCAATAACCTTTTTTTCCACCTTATCACTTTTAAGACATTTATAATACCGTTTTAATACACATTATAGAGAACAGTTTATAAAACACATATAATACAAGTTTTATTATAAATAATACATTTATCACACATTTTAATGCACTTATAATACAACGTGACAATTTCTTACCAAACAAGCATAATATGTTTTAAAACAGTTATAATACATATATATATTGCATACATAATTCACTTTTAATACATATTGCAGATTTATCATAATATTGCTATATATTGCTATAAATTATAATAAATAAAAAATATCGTTAAAATCAATAATTATTTATTAAAAATTACTCATTATGAAGTAATTTTTCCTTTTCTTTTTATGTCTCTTTCTTTTGCCTAAATAAACCGAGAATACCCAATAGTTTTGGCCCAATTCCTAAAACAATCCTGTCCATCACGGCCTCTCTCTTTGTAGTTTTCGAGTTGAAGTTGAGCGTCGGAGCTCACTGTCACCGTCGTTGTTCCTAAAAAGGTGATTTCCTTTCCTTTGTAATTTTAGCCTCTTTAAATTCGCTTGGCTTTCTCATATGTTCGAATTCTGCGTGTATGTCGCTTCAATGTATGCATAACTTCTGTAGTTTTAGTATATGATTAAGTTCTGAACACACTCTCTGATTTTTATGCTTTAGTTCTATAAAGTTTATGCCTTATATAATTAATTCCAAGTTCAAATTTTGCTCACTTTTTTGTTTTAAGTGTTTCAATTTTATATCAATCTCAGCTTAGATGTTGACTCTCTATTTTTTATATTTGAATCCACTGTGTAATTTTAATTTGTTTAATATAAGCATATACCTTGTATGTTCATTTGTTCAATGATTGTGGATTAGATCCTTAATCGATTTTCTTTAGTTTTGACAATAGTCCCTTCTTATTTGCTTAGATATGTGATACAAATGAAGTGAGAAACACCCAACTTGGTATCCCTCAGCATCTTCTTCTCTGTTAAATTGTGGCTTGAATGGATTAAGGATCAAAGTTATTGTACAGTTTGTTTGTCATCTCAAATAGACTAATGATTTGCCTCTATTTGATAGTTCTGAATGAGATATTAAGAGCATGAGTATGTATGGACTTCTTTGTTGATTAATCTGAATGTATTTGCATTAAGGTTATGTTCGGTTGTTGTTTAAAGCATTTAAGAGGATGTGTAGAGTGTAACTCCATCCTTATATGTGTTAGATTCCGTTTGGATTGGCTTAAAAAAAGTAATTTTTAAGTCAAAAATAAAAATTCAAACGTAAATGACTTTTAACTCAAAAAATAAAAAGCAGGGGAGGTCTACTTTTGGTTTTTAACTTATTTTAAGTCATTTTTAACCTTGCAAAATACTTCCTAACTTATTTTAAGTAAGAATACCTAATTTTGAGTGGAAAAGCATTCAATTTTGATATAGTTCTCTTAATTGTTTCTTGTCAGAATCTATAATCTTTAGTAAATTCATGGACTCATGGTCTTATACCTTCGACTCGCAAGGCTCACTGCTCAGTTGAGAAATCGTGAGTGCAAGCAGAGACTGAGAAATCACGAAGCCGTTAATAGAAATCGTGCTCGCAGACTCACTAGTTACCTATGTTGCGCGGACTCTTCATATTTGTAGGCGAACCCGTCTCGACACGACACTGGTGCGGGTGCGGGTGTGGGTGTGGGGTGCGTGTCGGATTCAGTCAATCCGATCCAGACACTTTGACCGAAGCCGAGAAAAGATTTAGGGAAGAAAAAATCAGTTTCCGGCGACGTAAAGAGGACAAAGCTTGAAAAAGTATAGAGAATAGAAGAAAGACGAGAAAATCAGTTTCCGGCTCCGGCGATGCAACGGCGACGTAAAGAAGACAAAGTTGAAAAAGTAAAGAGAAGAGAAGAAAGAAGGAGCTTTTTCTTCAAAAAGTAAAGGAATAGAGAGTCTTTTTTTTAATCTTTATTGAAAATATATGTACACAATACATGTACCCTTGAAAAAAGAAAGATCAAAAAGTCTTCAAGTAAAGTAGTGTCAGAAAAAGAAACATCCCATCAGCCGTCAGCCATCAGCCATCAGCCATCAGCCATCAACTACAAAGTTTTTTCAGTTGGAAATATTATATATATATATATATATATATATATATATATATATATATATATATATATATTTCTTATTTAATTTTTTGACAATCAATTTTAAAATTTTAAAATAATGATGGAGATATCTAAAAAAATTTAACTTTCATATTTCTTATTTAATTGTTTAGCATTCAGTTTTTGAATTTTAAAATTTTAATTGTCAAAATAAAATTTTAATTTTAAGAAAATAAAAGTAAATAAGATATTTATTTAGCGTAAACTAAACAATAGTTAGTGTGTTTTTTTAAAAGAAATAATTTTAATTTAAAAGTTTTTCAATTTGTTTAGAAGTAGGAGTGTAATGGGAAATATTAAAACTCCCTATTTAGTTGGATAATTACTTCTTTTTTTTTTCAAAATAACGATCAAAATGTCCTATTTAGGTGGATGTTTTTTATATTATTATTATAATTGTTGTTGGTGGTGTTGTTGTTGTTGTTATTATTATTATTATTATTATTATATTATTATTATTATTATTATTATTATTATTATTATTATTATTATTATTATTATTATTATTATTATTATTATTATTATTATTGTTTTTATTAAATTTTAAGAATGTAAGATTGAATTCTACAAAGTACATGTAAGTTTATCACAACATATCTTTCAAATTTAGAATATCTTCATAACTATATTTTTATAATATTGAAAAATTTTAGTCGTATCCCCGCACCCGTATCCATACTCGGATTCGCCACGAATCTTAAAATTTGGATTTTGCCGAATCCGACTCTCGGATTCGCATCCGTCTCGGATACCCGCACCCGAGTCCGAGCAACTTAGCTAGTTACTGCTCAGTTGAGAAATCATGAGGCATCAGCGTAGCTTATGAGTTCTGAGAGAAATCCTGGGTGCAGTTCTTAATGTAAAATGAATATATTAGAAATTAGAACGGAACCCATAAATGTATACCCCAACTCTTAAGTCAATTACTCAAGGAGTAGAAGTGTAATTAAGTAAAGTACTTATTGGGTTATCGGGTTACCCCAGTAAAAATCTGGTCAAATCTGATCCAATGCAATAATTTGATAATTGTAGTATAGTAAATCGAGACCTGAACCAACAATCCAATAACTCAAACCATTGACCCAATAACCAAACAGGAAATTACACAAGTTGTCCACCAAAGTGTGTGGTCTTGATTTTTTGTCCCCATAAGAAAAGTTTGTAAAGACTAGCCTTCTTCCTCTTTATGCGTAGCACAAATACACTTTTGTCCCTCTACACCTCAAGTGTTTTAAAACAACTCTCCATGTCTCTCAAGGTTTTTTTTTTTTTTTTTTTCTCTTTCTTTATTGTTTTTTCTTTTCTCTTTTTTCTCCACTACTATTTTTTATCTCTTACTATTTTTCTTTCATTTATTATTTTTTCTTTTATCTTTTTTTTTTAAAATCTTCTCCCTTTTGTTCCTTTTTTTTTTTTTTTTTTTTTTTTAATTTTTTTATATTTAGCTAATGGATTGAAAGTTGGGTAATCCTTAAAGAGGATCTTCTTTCTTTGACATGTAAGTGAATTTAAGGGTTTTATTTTCAGGTTAGTTAATAAGATCTGCAATAGGAATCAACCACATATCTAATGTAGGAAAAATGATGTATGTTAGCATCTAATGATAGAGTAGTGTATGGAGAAAAATATCATAGTTTTGGAATAGTGTTGCCCATGAGATGTATGTTATTTTTTAAGCCTTGAGTTTTGTGTTGCCTCTACGGCAAAAGTTATAGAGTATATCATAAGTTAGAAATAGGGAAATAGTGTAAACTGTTGCCCATGAGACATATATAATATATTTTAAAACCCTTGAGCCACTTTTTGCCTCTAAGACAATAGTTATTGTGTTCCCCGTAAGTTAGACTTAATGAAAATGGTGTAAACTGTTGTCCTTGAGGTGCGACTTGTTCCTTGAAAGTCTTAGGGTTAAGTCTTACTTCTAAGACAAGAGTTATAGTCTTATAGAGCATCTCATATATGAAGACACAATGTCGTAGCGTCAAGTCTTTCCCATAGTGCTTAACTTGTTGTTTGGAAGTCCTTGAGCTAATAAGCCCTACCTCTAAGAGAATAGTTATAGAATATCTCATAAATCATGATTTCTTGCTCACGGAGCATAACTTATTCTTTGGAAGCCCTTGGACTAAGTCTTGTCTCTAAGGCAAGAGTTATAAAGCATATGATAAATCAAGACACAATGAAGTAATGTCAAGTCTTGCCCGTGGGGCGTTACTTGTTGTTTTGAAGTTCTTGGCGTAAGTCTTGCCTCTAAAGCAAGAGTTATAGAGCATCTCATAGATCAAGATACAATAAAATAGTGTCAACTTTTGGTCTAAGTCTTGCCTCTAAGGCAAGAGTTATAAAGCATATCATAAATCAAGACAGAATAAGGTAGTGTCAACTCTTGCCCATGGGACATAACTTGTTATTTGAAATTCCTTGAGCTAAGTATTACCTCTAAGACAAGAGTTATAGAGTATCTCATAAAATATCAAACTTAACCGAATTTTGAGCCTTGGCACTTGGATATATATATCTTGGGGTAAATTTTATTTTAAAAAATAACAAAATGTATAAAATAGGTAATTTTTAGCTCCACAAGTGAGAAAAAACGAAAAGAAAGAATAAAATAAAGATAATTGCAAAAACAAAAAAAGGGGGAAAATATTTTTAAAAAGAAAAGAAAAATACAAAAAGAAAATAAAACGACAAAAAAAAGTAAAAAAATTTAAAAATAAAAAATAAAGAAAAGGAAAAAAATTAAAAAATTTAGCTTCATTTATTTATCAAGACACGTAATGGAGTTAGTGCTAAATTAGAGGTGGGGAGACAAACTTTGGAGAATAAAGGGTTCCTATTGAACAAGTTCAAGACATAGTATGTGGAGTGCAAATTCAATGATAAGATGTATGAGGCAAGGGTGAAAGTTAGGCTTGACACACAAAATATCTCCAAGAATGACAGTTTCAAGTATCTTGGGTCTATAATTCGAGGGAGTGGGGACATCGACGTTGATATCACACATCGTATTGGTGCAAGGTGGATGAAGTGGAGGCTTGCCTATGGAGTCTTGTGTAATAAAAAAAGTACCACCGAAACTCAAGGGTAAGTTCTATAGAGTGGTGGTTAGACCGACATTATTGTATGGAGCGGAGTGTTGGCTAGTCAAAAACACCCATGTCGAGAAGATGCATGTTGCGGAGATGAGGATGTTGAGGTGGATGTGTGGTCATACTAAGAGCGATAACATTAGAAATGAGAATATTTGGGATAAGGTGGGAGGGGCCTTCGTGGTGGATAAGATGAAGGAATCGCGACTGAGATAGAGAGGAGATGCATATACGCACCAATGAGGAGGTGCGAGAAGTTGGTTATAGAGGGTACGAGGAGAGGTAGAGCTAGGCCGAAGAACTATTAGGGAGAGGTGATAAGACAGGATAACGCAACTTCAGATTACCGAGGACATGACCTTAGATTGGAAAGTGTGGATGACATATATTAGGATAGCATGTTAGTAGGTAGTGTAGGGTTGTCTTGCTTAGGATAGTTGGTGTTTGCCATTTTACTAGTTGCTTTATTGTAGTTCTTGTTTTTGATATATAACATTGTTTGTTCTTGTTTCAATAATTCGTCCTAGTATGTTGTTTATTGATTATCACACTATTCTGTTATTGTCTTTGCTCCCTTCTGGTTGACTTTGCACCATTTTCTTGTTGCTTACTATCTCTTCTTCACTGTCTCCTTTTTCTTCACTTGAACCGAGGGTCTTTCGGAAACAACCTCTCTACCTCCCCGAGGTAGTGGTAAGGTCTGCATACATTCTACCCTCCCCAGACCTCACTTGTGGGATTTCACTGGGTATGTTGTTGTTATTTATCAAGACAATGATGATAATATTAAGCTTTCTTTAATTTATTAGGTTTGGAGAAAATTTTTGTCATTAAATGAATGAAAGTTATTTTTGAATGACTTCTTTTATGGTGGACAAACTCAACCCATTACCAAATTATAGGTTTGGATTATTACTTTCGGTTCCATTCAATTTTGAACGGCCCATACTACAGCACAGTAGCAGCTAAATCTTGTTGAAATGTAAAAGTTATACTAGCTAATTGTATTTTTCAAGAAAATATTTGAATACATTTTAGCCCTAAAATACTAAAGCTTCCCTGCCGTGAAGTTTGAAGAGCTGAAAAGGAGAGACGGGTATGGCTATGGCTCTCCGAGTTAGACTCCTGAAAGAAGCTTATAGGCTGCTCCTCTTCTTCCTGCTGGTACTTCCTCCTTCTTATGGCTAGTTATTTGGCTAATGTTTTTAATATGTTTCTGCTAATATGAATTTTATGATTCTGGACAGCAAACAGGTGTAATAATCTACTCGTAAAAGACAGCATTTTGCTGCCGCCTCTTTTGAATTATTCAAAAAATTTACGTGCAGACATCAACTCAAGGTGCCGATATCGATGTCATCAGGATCATAGGTAACAATTTCTATTTGCTGGGATTTAAAAGTATGTTTCCACCTGATTGAACATCAATGAATTCATGATTTCTATTTGAAGGTAAATGCATTTGACTTACTCTATGTGGGTACCAAAGTAATGGGGGTTATCTCATTATCATTTTGTAAATATTCTTTATTAAAATTCTTTCAACTTTCAGTAAGAAAGAGGAGACGAGAAAATCATTTTTTCAGTTGATGTTTGATTCAGCTCACATAAATAAATTTCCTGAAAACGTTTTCTATTCCTATATGTTATGAAACATATAATGTGATGATGCATAGTTGTCCTCAAAGTTTCTTGCTTAATTCCTTTATGGATAAAGTTATTTGAGGACTAGTTTTTCTCTAGTGCCGTATATATGCATTAATATGGAGAAAACTTCGGTTACCTTGGTATATAGAATTTTTATCGGTTTTATACTTATCAGAGGAAAGAGATTTTAGAGAAAAAAAAAGAAAAAGATTGATTATTAATTCTGAAATTTTGTTTTTTTAGTGCTCCATGTAGTAGTTTGAATATTTTTCAGCCTACTATTTTGGAGGTTTTAGTAGTCTTTACTTGTCCTTGACAGTCTCTTACAGGTATTCAACTATATCCGAAGCAGTGTCGGAGCCTCTTGTACAACTCGATTTACCCTCCTTCATTAAGTCTACTATTGATGAACCTGAAGGTAAGCTACTCTCACTTGGTAAATGTGATTTTGTATTTTTCATAAAATTGTGAGGATGAAGCCACATACTGAGGTCACACGTGGAATATGTGTAGCTATCAATAGGTTTTAGCAGGCAAAATTCATCTAGTTTTGGAAAAATTTCGTTGATTTGGTAGTATTGGCATCTAAAGCTTGATGGATTTCTGACCAACTAATCTAATAAGCCGAGTTGAAGAAACTTACCTATGAAGAAAAGAAAAAAAATCCTGAGCTGGAGGAAATTTTTAATTAATTTTCCCTTTCCTATATGATGGCCTGAAGAGTTGTACAAATGGACAATAAATGACTGTTGCACTGGACTAACTTGTTAGCAGTTGAGTTAATCATGTACTTCTGTAGATTTTATCAGTGAATGGAGTCCTGAGAGCTCAATGTTTAGTAGATGGATGCATATAATAAATTACTTGCGGCATAAGCATACATATTCATGCTTCTTATGTCATTAAGATTCTATCCATGCAATAGATTTTCAGTTGAGGCTTTATTAATATGCGTCAACATGTGAATTGCATGTTTGAACTCAGTTCATTTTCTAGTTTGGTATATGGTGTACCTTATTTTTTGCAAAAGCAAGTGTGCCTGAGTGGTAATCTATTATCCACAGCTGTTTGAATTTGCTTTTTTGTTCCGATAAAGAACTGTATGATCTTGATTTCATGTCACAGTGACCAATCTATCTTCCTTACTGACATATTTGCCAGAAGATCAACTATGAGTGTTAGGACTTCTAGTTTACATCACCATCAAAGCTCCTTGAGTAGCAGGATGACTGCTTCAGCAACATGCACAAAGACCATCATGTCGTCTGTTTTGTTTTCTCTTCCATCAGTTAAAAATTAGCAACAGTTGAATCTTTTGCAAGACTTCCCAAGCAAGCAAGGTTAGCCATCTGGCATTAGACCCCTTCTAGCTCCAGAACATCAGCACATTCTAATGAACTTGCTACAATCATAATATATCCAACAACAACAACAACAACATACCCAGCGAAATCCCACTAGGTGGGGTCTGGGGAGGGTAGAGTGTACGCAGACCTTGCCACTACCTCGTGGAGGTAGAGAGGCTGTTTCCGAGAGACCCTCAGCTCAAGTACATCAAATCCAAGTAAAAGGAAAGGAAAACAGTGTATAAAACATAACATCCAATAAGAAAGGTCGTATATAATCAACAAAGGAGACAATAACATCAATAAAATAATGTGAGAAGTGAAACACAATAAACAACATAAGGCTATAGGTATCACAGACAAGAACTGCAAGTGCAAGGCTAGGACTACTACAAACGCTAACAACCCATACCCTCGCAAGGAAAGACAACACACTAACCCTACTAACCTTCAACCTTAATACGCGACCTCCACTCCTTCCTATCTAGAGTCATGTCTTCGGTAATGTGAAGCTGAGCCAAGTCCTGTCTAATCACCTCTCCCCAATACTTCTTAGGCCTACCCCTACCCCTCGGCGTACCCTCTACAACCAGCCCCTCACACCTCCTCATTGGGGCGTCTGCGCACCGTCTCTTCACATGTCCAAACCATCTCAGTCTCGCTTCCCTCAGCTTGTCCACCACAGAGGCCACTCCCACCTTCTCCCGGATAACCTCATTCCTAATCTTATCGCTCCTAGTGTGCCCACACATCCATCTCAACATCCTCATCTCCGTAACATGCATTTTTTGAACATGTGAGTTCTTGACTGGCCAACACTCCGCTCCATACAACAAGGCCGGTCTAACTACCACTCTGTAGAACTTACCTTTAAGTCTAGGTGGAATTTTCTTATCACACAAGACTCCAGAGGCAAGCCTCCATTTCATCCAAGCAACCCCAATGCGATGTGTGACATCATCGTCGATGTTGCCACTTCCTTGGATTACAGACCCAAGATACTTAAAACTTTCTTTCTTAGGAATGATCTGTGTGGCAAGTCTCACTTCCACATCTGCCTCATCCAACGCATCACTGAATTTGCACCCCAAATATTCTGTTTTGGTCCTACTCAACCTGAACCCTTTGGACTCTAGCGTTTGTCTCCACACCTCCAACCTCGCGTTAACTCTGTCCTGCGTCTCATCAATCAGTACTATGTCATCCACAAATAACATACACCATGGGACCTTCTCCTGAATAGACCGTGTCAACTCATCCATCACCAAAGCAAATAGAAAAGGGCTAAGGACTGATCCTTGGTGCAGCCCCATCTCAACTGGGAAATGTTCCGAGTCACCTCCAACAGTTCTAACCCGAGTCTTGGCTCCACCGTACATGTCCTTTATCGCCCTAATATAAATCATCGGGACACCTTTAGCCTCCAAGCACCTCCAGAGGACATTCCTCGGTACTTTGTCATAGGCCTTTTCAAGGTCAATGAACACCATATGTAGGTCTCTCTTCCTTTCTCTATATTTTTCTACCAGTCTTCGCATAAGATGAATGGCTTCGGTAGTCGATCGTCCCGGCATGAATCCAAACTGATTCTCAGAATTGACACCCCTCTTCTCACTCTTATATCCACCGCTCTCTCCCAAATCTTCATAGTATGGCTTAGCAATTTGATACCCCTGTAGTTGTTACAGTTCTGGATATCACCCTTGTTTTTATACAACGAAACCAGTGTACTCCACCTCCATTCATCAGGCATCTTTGTTGTCTTAAAAATAACATTAAACAGCCCAGTTAACCACTCTATACCTGCCTTGTCCGTGCTCTTCCAAAAATCCACCGGAATCTCATCGGGTCCGGTCGCTCTTCCCATGCTCATCCTACTAATAGCACGTATAACCTCCTCGATCCTAAAACACCTACAGTACCCAAAGTCCCGAAGTCTTTCAGAGTTCGCCAAATCACCCAACACAATGTCTCCGTCCCCTTTTTCATTTAAAAGTTTGTGAAAGTATCTTCGCCATCTTTGCTTGATGGAGGTCTCATCCACCAATACTTTGCCTTCCTCATCCTTGATACACTTCACTTGGTCCAAGTCACGAGCCTTCCTCTCTCTTGCTTTTGCGAGCCTATACAATTTCTTATCCCCACCTTTGTCCCCCAGCTCGACATACAAGCGTTCGAAAGCTGCCATCTTAGCCTTCGTAACTGCTAACTTAGCTTCTGTCTTTGTCGTCTTATAAACTTTCTTAAGCGTCGTTTCTCTTCCTCGTCTACGCACTCCACCAACTTTGTGTATGCAGCCTAATATATCCTAATATATCTAATGACCATAATTCCTATCCAATTTGATGAAATTTCTTTTCTTTATTCTTCCAATCGGCACTGGTAAAGTTGCTGCCGTGTGACCAAGAGGTCATGAGTTCGAGCTGTGGAAACAACCTCTTGCAGAAATGCAGGTAAGGCTGCACACAGTAGACCTTGTGGTCCGGCCCTTCCTCGGACCCCACGCATAGAGGGAGCTCAGTGCACCGGGTTTCCCTTCCAATCGGCACTGCTGTTAGATGACTCTAACATTTGCTAACAATGAAGCAAGCAAAGCCATAATCCACATATTATATGATGAGACTGCTTCATTGTAGTCAAATCATGGCAAGCCATCAATACTCACACGCTATGAATACAAATAGCACCATTTGTGCAGCTGTAGAGTGTAGAGGCAGAAAATGCATCATAGACTTTAATTTAGTTACACCTTTGCTTGATTCTGCTTATTCCCATGCTTGCGTCTACTACATGCCCTAACCCGGGAGTGAGAGATGATGGTTAGAAGAGTTTTGAAGTGTGAGATGGTGTATGTCTGGTAAGAAGAGTGATGAATCAAGCTTGCAAGGTACACATGCTTATTATCCATTGTAACTTAATTGCCCCTTTGTTGACAAGCTCATTAACAGGTGAATCATGAAAATGCTAGAGCATCTATAAAAATAATTTCCAGAGTCGAAGTGATTGTTAATTTATGTTTTTGTCCTCTCTCTAGGAAATTTGTTGGAAGGTTATAAAGCAACATGAGTATCCCCTGTAAATTCTGTCCTTTTATCAAATCTACTTTTGGATAACTTCATACCAATATTAGTAAAAAGTGGAAATATTGGTCTACAGTTGGATTCAACATTTTAAGGAAGTCATCAGTGACGATGCCAAGAGGAGTCAGAGAACAAAAACATGTTTCTTTGCTTTCATTTTCTAATGCATGTAATGGTGGTTTCTTTTTAGTAAATGTTATGAATTCTACTTGATTGAATATTTCATGTCAATTTTGCATTCATCGATCCCTGTCTACCCAACTTGTTAATGATGGAATGCCCATAAGCAGATTATTTATGATGCTATACAATAGCAGTGGATTATGGCAAAGTTAATCACAAAATTCTTGGTTGTGCTATCAATGTCTTTCTTTATTATGCTCTATATTCTTCACATTTCTTGCTGAATTTTGGCACTGCTAACTTGTTGGTTATCTGGTTTGTGTAACTGGATATATATATATATTCACACTTGCCTCATTTGCTGTTGCTTTTTGAACAAAATGTACAGGCCCTTCTCACTGTTGGTTCAATGGAATTCCGGATAAGAAATCTCTGAAAGATGGCATTCTCTTAGTTCTCGTAGCTGGATTCGTGGATAGTTCCTCAATCACAGAGGCAAACTTTGTTAGCATGCTTGAGAAAGTAAAGTTTCCCCAGCTTAGGTAGCGTTAGATCCTTATGCAAACTTGTTCTGTCTTAGTTTTCATATATACATCTTTTTACAGATCTCTACTTTCTTCCAATATTGCAGATATCCTTTCCTTCAAATAATTGGTTTCCAGGATACGAAGATCCCACTTTGCTCCATTGATATTTGCACACATCTGCTTGGGAGAACCTTGAAAGAATACATAGCCTTTCCTATTCTGCTAGCTAACAAGGATGTTCTGGAGGTATGTTCACATAATTTGTTGTTAAATCAGTGCAGTGTGAAGGATCTTATTCAATCTGCTTTTTTTCATATATTGTGTCGTACGACTTGATAGCTGTTTCAAAGGATGGGACTCTCTTTTGAAATATTTGTACTTAGTCAGAAGGGAGTTGCAAATTTTGACTATTCAATGAAGATCGTAACTTTCTGTTATTAGAACCTGGATACTGTTCTTTCTTATATATATATTTGCTAACTTGGTCTCCTTTAGCATGTAAAGTTTATGTGTCTATCATATCCTTGCTAATGTTCTTAAGAAAGCAAGATAAACTCTATCATTGGTTTTAAGAAAATAATAATGGGTTAAAACAATAGACATTCCCTTTTATGTTTATTTCTCTATTCTGTTAATGAATAATTTCATGTTTTTGGTACATTTTTGAAACATTATATCATATACTATTGTAGGGATTATGAATAACACAATGATTTAAACAGGGAGAGAAGGAGTAGTAAGTCCCTATCTCTTATAAGTCAAAACAGAAACTATGAAAACCGAAATGAATTATAAACTAGAGAATAATGCTTTCAAAAATTGTTTAAAATTGTTATAGAGTCCCATTGTGGACCAAATGGATGAACTCAACATAACCTCATCATTAGATTTTGACTTCTTTAACAGAATTCTTAAGTAGTTCGAATTTTGTGTTAGGCCTCAACTAAATCTCCTTTTATGTGCAAAATGGGGCTTATCTGGTTGTTAGACCTAGAATTTCGTCTAAATTAGATCAAATTGGCATTGTGCTAGAAGATGCAATGCGTATTGTGGGGTATGCCTATGTCATCAATCTTTCTTTTCATGTTTTTAATAGGCAATTCGATGTTAGCTATGTTCGATCTTCTATATCCTTTGGGCATCGTGTTGATATATGGGTCAGGATTGGAAATGTTGTGCTTAATTGTTAAGCTTGCAGCGCCCACATCAAAAGCTTCTTGGTTGTGTACCTGGTTTAAGATATGACTTCTGTTTCTTGCAATTTGTCCATGTTTTTTGGGTGTTGAGTATTTCTTTGTTTCTTGTTGCCCTCTATATATTTTAGGCTTAAGTCATCGATGGCCCCTTAAAGTTGTCCGCATAATTCACTTGCGACACCATAACCCAGCCTTATATCTATTGGGATACCTCTATCACTTCGAATTTGAACCACTTAAACACTTTTTACCCAAATGGCACATTGAGTGTAACTCTCGTTGGATGGATGCGTGGAGAGCATTTAATTAGCCATTTTGTCTTTTAAATTTTTTTGTTCTTCTTCCTTGTCTCTTTGCCATCAATTTCTCTGCCACACAACCAATCTGCCGCTGCCTCGCTGCTGCTACACTCCTCTTCTTCCTCTTTTTTCTCCGGCCACTTCACTTCCTCTATTACTATTATTTTTTTCCCAGATCTGTCATTATTGTCGCCATCACGCCCATTTCTTCCTTCTCTTTTAAACAATGACCACACTTCTGCCATTAATGTCTCCACCTTGTCAATTTTTTCCTCCGGATATAGAACACTGTCACTATTAGAGTTCTCTTTCGTTTCTATTTTTGAATCTACATCTACCGTTCTGTTGATTTATGAAAAAGTGAAGGAGATAGTGGGTGGATTGTGTTCCAGTGGGTAGCAAGAGAAGGGTTTGGGTGAGTTGTGTAGGGATAACATAGTTTGTTTTTTTCCTATTATTTTATTACTTAAAAATCATTTTTCTTTTTTCTTTCACTTATATTGGAATATATTTTTTAATAACTTTTTGGACCCAAATGACACATGTCGTCATTCAACACGTCATTGTGCCATGTCATCACGAGTGTATTACACATATTTTATATGTTTTTTGATTGATTGTCAAAAAATGTCAAATAGGTGGTATCAATCCAAAGTGGTAGAAGTGTTAAATAGGTAAGACTGGGTTGAGGTGTCTAAGTGAAATATGCAAACAACTTTAAGGAACCGTAGATGACTTAAGCCTATATTTTAAGACAACAGATGCTTAATATGTTGGTTTTGGGTGATATTTTCTCTCTGTTGACCTAGAAAAGTGTATGACAAAGACCCTAGGGTTTTTTATGGAGTGTTTGGAGGCTAAATGTGTACATGTAGCTTACACTAGAGCAATTAAGGACATGTAAAAGGGAGCCAAGACCTAGTGAGTACAATGGGAAGAGATTCAGAGCACTTCTCAGTGGTGACCGGGTTGCACCAGGGATCAACTCTTAGCCCATTTCTATTTGCATTGGTTGATAGATGAATTGATGTGGCATATTCAAAGAGAGGTGCCGTAGTCTATGCTATTTTCTAAGGACATAGTGTTGTTTGATGAAACATGCAGCAGAGCTAACAATAGGTTAGAGGTTTGGAGACAGACCTAGAGTCTAAAAGGTTCAGGTTAAGTAGGAACAAGACAGTACTTGGAGTGCAAGTTTAGTGACGTAACTTATGTGATAGATCTGGAAGTGAGGATTGATACACAAATCATCCCAAGAGCAGAAATTTTAAATATCTTGGGTCAATAATCCAAGGAAATGGGGAAATTGATAATCATGCACTCATCGTATTAGAGCAGAGTGGATGAAATGGAGGCTCGCGCCGGTGTCTTGTGTGATAAAGATGTGCCACCAAGACTTAATAGTTGTGAGAAATATAGGAAAATAATATTATTGAATTATTGTCATGTCTACAGTATTACATTGAGACCCTATTTATAGACCCTAGAATACAATCCTTTATCAAGTAGGATACTATTTAGTATTCCTATTTATATTCCAATTCCTATTCTAATAGGATTGTATAAACCTATTCATATTCTAACACTCCCCCTCAAGCTAGTGCATACAATTCATGTACCTAGCTTGTTACAAATGTAATTAACGCGAGGACCGATGAGGGGCTTGGTGAGATACCTGCAAGTTGATCACTCGACGTCACAAAATTGACAATCAATCTCAATGTGCTTGGTCTTCTCATGAAATACTGAATTTGATGCATAATGCCGATAAAAAACAGAGTGATAAAATTACAGTGTTGAAACTTCCCAAACCAAACTTGCAAAGACTGTTTCAGACCATAGAGTGACTCACATAATTGACATACAAGGCTATTAAACTCCCTCTGAGCAACAAAGTGCTCAAAATCTAGTATAAAGTATATGGATCATGCTGGAATCAATAGATGAGTCGACATTAAACAAGAAAGTCACCGAAAAATTGGTCGAAACATGCTCATACGCCGGAGTATTAGATTTGATGGCTGAAGGTGGTCACAATCTAAGAAATAAAATTATATAGGTAGGGTCGGAATGATGGCACGACCCAACTAGAAAATAGAAATTATATAGAATAGTTCGAATTGAGGGAACGACCCCATTGAAAAAGAGAAATAATATGGGTAGGGTCGGAATGATGGCACGACCCTACTGAAAAAGAAAAATTATATGGGTAGGGTTGGAATGATGGCAGAACCCTACGCAAATCAGATTTGAGGAGTCACCAGAAAAATGAATGGAACTATGCAAATCAAAACTGAGTCGTCACTGAAAAGACCCATGATGCTATGCAACTCAGATATGAGAAAATAGTTCGGAAAAAATCCACGGTACTACACAAATTAAATATGAAAAGTAGTCCGGAGAGATGCACGGTGCTACGCAAATCAGATATGCAAAAAAAAAACATAGTCACCAGAAGGATGACACGGTGCTACACAAATTATATATGAAAAAGTAGTCACCAGAATGATGGCACGGTGCTACAAAAATTAAATATGAAAAAGTAGTCACCGGAATGATGGCACGGTGCTACACAAATTAGATATAAGAAAATAGTCACCGGAATGATGGCACGGTACTATGTAAATTAAATATGAAAAAGTAGTCACCGGGAAGATGGAACAGTTTACACAAATACCAACGGATATGGGGTTGACCTTAGGAAGTTGCCAAAAATTGATGCATGGTGACCTGTCTGGCTGAGTTTCTTCCCTTGAACATGGAATTCATGCATGTATCATTTGTCCTACTTTTGTTAACATAATCACTGGCCAGAAGGGCGGCATATATGGGTAATAGCCACCCGCCGGCAGCGGAAACTCTTCAATTTTCTACCAAAATCGTAGAGGCTCTGATACCATGTGAGAAATATAGGAAAAGAATATTATTGAATTATTATCGTGTCTACATTATTACATTGAGACCCTATTTATAGACCCTAGAATACAATCCTTTACCAAGTAGGATACTATTTAGTATTCCTATTTCTATTCCAATTCCTATTCTAATAGGATTGTATAAACATATTCCTATTCTAATAGGATTGTATAAACCTATTCATATTCTAACAGGATTGTATAAACCTATTCATATTCTAACATAAGTTCTATGAAGTGGTTGTTTGATTAGTTATGTTGTATAGGATGTAGTGTTGGCCAATCAAGAACTCGCACGTCCAAAAGATGATAGTAGAGGAAATGAGCATGTTGAGATAGATGTGTAGGCATACTAGAGGGATAGAATTAGGAATGAAGATATTCGGGACAAGGTGGGAGTGACCTCTGTGGTGGACAAGGAGGGGGCGAGGCTGAGATGGTTCGGGCATGTGAAGAGGAGATGCATAGATGCCCTATTGAGGAGGTGTGAGAGGTTGACTATGGTGGGTATAGGAGAGTAAGATAGAGGCAGGCTGAAGAAGTATTGGGATAAGTGATTAGATGCGATATGACTCACGTGCAACTTTTTGAGATATGACCCTAGATAGGAGTATATGGAAGTCGGGGATTAGAGTTGAAGGTTGGTAGGTAGTCGAGTGTTGTCTAGTTTTCCTTATTGGTATTGTTATTATTACTCTCCTACATTCTTATTTTTCTATTTTATTATTATCTGCTTTTTACTTTGCTTCGTTTACTGTATTATTTGTTGTTTCTACTGTTTTCTTCCTCATTTACTTTTAGCATGGTTTCTTCATTACTATATTTCTTTTTCACACTTGATTTTGATATGCTTTACTGAGCCAAGGGTCTATCAGAAACAACCTCTCTACCTTCACAAGGTAGGGGTAATATTGCTTACAGACCACCCTCCCCCGACTACACTTGTGGGATTACACTGGGTATGTTGTTGTTGTTGCGCTTCGTTGATATCCGAGCTTCTGCAACCTTTATTTATGTTTCTTATGTTGTGATTGTCGCTTGATCCATTAATTGCTAATGAATTGACATACTACCCCCTTTTTCAGATTGCTTGTGAGGCCTGCTATGTGTTGTTTAAATGGTTCTAAAAGTTCTTTAATCTATTATGGGAAGGAAGCAGATATTGTGATTCTAGACAAAGGTCGGGTTTTTTCCCTTCAATCTCTTGGAGCTGTTACTACTTTGATCCAAAGAGTTAGTTAGTAAGGATAATTAATCCTTTTTTTCTTTTTTTGATAAGAAGGATAATTGATTACTTCTGAATTGCATATTTTCACAAAATGTGACTTTTGCTGGTGGAAAGATGGTGATGGTCAGTGTATGGCATTTTGAGAACTGGAACTCTGTCATCCATTTTCCTTCTATTGTCTTCAAACTAATTCTCTGTTACATTCTGCAATGTTAGCAATCAAGGATTTCAGAGCACAGGAGAGTGAGACCCCCAAGATCATGCATAATCTGACGAGCACATGGGTAAAGCCAACTGATGACTTCAAGGAACCAGCTCTGTTTTCCCTTGCGAAACCTGTTTCTTTACTTTCCAGGTAGAGGTTCCCCTGTCGAGCTGTCCCATACTGTTGATTTAGAACTTATTTGAAAAGATAATTATGGACATTCCCATTTATTATTTACTAGGAAGGTGCAAGGATTTTGAGATTTTCTGCCTCAAACATAGGACTTGTGTGTTTCCCTTTAGTAAAAAATTATGACTATGATGTATATCTACCGATTCCTTCTGCCTTCCCCCTCGTCTTTTTGTTGCCGTGTAAAATGACGGAAAATCAGTCAAGAAAGGAACAATTAAGCATTTGAAGCAGGGACGAATTCAAGGTGTTATTTGTATGAAATGATATATTATAGCTCTTCCAACTGATGTGATTGTAAACCTAGTGCAAGTTAGAGGTTCTAAGGATAAAGTGGAGGAGTAACATTGTATTTAATGATATTCATCGAAGAGTAGTTTGCTAAACTTTCAAAATAAATGTTGATAATGTTCAGTGCCATAAAACAGTGCTATGATAGAAAGAGGTAAAGAGATATGTCATTGGTGTTCTCTCTGAATCACTATGAGGAAGCTTGGACTTATGGGGGGAGATTTTGAAACCTGAGACTGATAGCTATAGCTATGTCAATTTACTTTTGAAAAAGCTTCCCTTGTCAAAATAATTTCATGAGATGATAAAAAGACGCGAAAGCTCCCATATACAAATGCGAGGGTTATAAATTTCCTGAAGCCCCTTGTTCCTAGCATTTGTCTCTTATACTTAAGTCTATGGATTTTCCTGCAGGTGGCATTTCCGTTGATGAGAGTGGCAATCGCCTTTTCCTCTCTGACTCCAATCACCACAGAGTTATTGTACTAGATGGCAATGGAATGATCTTAGACTCTGTATGTGTCAGGCATGCATGGGTTGCTTTGTCATCTTTGATTGTCATATCTTACTCTTAAAGCATGAAAGGAATTTTTAATGCATACATTATCGTTTTGACGTAGATTGGTTCTTCCCCTGGTCATGAGGATGGAGAATTTGAATCAGCAAAGTTAAGGCGTCCAACAGCTTCTTTTTATCATGCCGCTGAGGACTGTCTATATCTTGTGGACTCGGAGGTAATTGCATTGGAGCTCTTTAAGTTTCTTGGTATGATATCCTATTTCTCATTGTATAACATTGATGGTTAAGAGGGACAAAAAAAGAGAAGGGTGTGGATGAGCCTGATTTGGCAAGTGAAAAATAAAACCACTTCATCACACAAGAGTTCAATTTTTGGAATGTCCCAAATTGTTAATTCACTTTCAGATAAAAAGTTGATGTCTCAAGATCAGAATTCATTAAGTCATTCATTTCTTAAAAATTCCGTGCTGTGTTTCATGTGAAACTATGGAAATATTTTGTAAGTCGAGTCTTTCTACTCACCATAAAAGTAATATATACGAGAGATGAGTCTCCAACTTGTTATATACTTATATAAGAGGGAGTAAATAGTTCGGTAAAAGAACACAAAACTGAAGCTATGAGCAATAGTCAAAATACCAATGCTTGTGTATTGGTGAATATAGCCTGGCTTAAGCTCATTATTAATCAGCTATTTGAGCTTGTACAAGTTCGACTCATTTAAGTTCCTAGGGTCTTTTTTTTTCAAACTTCTACGTATTTATATATTGAAAATAAAGGAAAGATATAAATTAGTTGAGCTAATTGTTATCCAATATATATTGGCAACTCAATAATAGCTATGCAGAAAAATATAAATGTTTTGTTCCTATCTAGTATTAGTGTTCTAGTGTGTTCCTACTTAAACTCTAACACATGCATACATCTTGTAAAAAAATTAATGAATTCCTTAAATTATTATAGTAGATTTTACACAAATCCCAAAGTGTTGAGAGATAATTACATCCTATCCCTATTCTTTTCCGAATTACCAAAACCCCTTAAATTTGGTAGAACCCAGATACATCCCCAAACGTCCCGATACATCGCGTTCCGATTTCGGATACATCACTCAACGTCCTGATACATTGCGTCTTAGTTTCGGATACATCACTCAACGTCCCGATATATTGCGTAAAGTGATGTGTCCGACCGATACATCGCATAAAGTGATGTATCCGAATGATATATTGCGTAAAGTAACGTCCCAATACATCGCGTATGTCCCGATACATCGTAAAGTGATGTATCCGACCGATATATCGCGTAAAGTGATGTATCCGACTGATATATCGCGTAAAGTAGGGATTTTTGTAACTTTTTCAAATGGTAGGAAATTATAGAGAATATAGTAAAATAAGTTGTGTATTTAGGTAACTTTTCCATTATAATTTGTGCTCCAATAAAGCAAATTCAAGCTTAAGCTTGTTTACTTTATCAAGAGAAGCTCAATTTCTAAGTTCATTGGGTTGAGCTTTTAACATTTGAGCGCATGTGAATTTCAAGAACTTGGGCTAACTGACCATGATTACGTGTTTATACTTCAAAGTCAAGTGAACCTAGTGAAAGATAGTGGTTAAAGCAAGGCAAATGTGGTTATGCAACTTTTGAGTGATGTTATTCATCTTTTTAATAGAAAATAAGTCTGCACTCGGTTCCAGACTTTTTGCTGCAGTACATGGTCGCCTAAGTTAGAAAAGGAACTTCCACTCCACCAAAGTGAATTTCCTTATATCCCTTTTGGTTCTTTTGAAGATTATGTCCCAAGTTCTTTTACAAGAGAGGTCTACCGTATAGTCAGCAGAATGAAGGATTGCATGCTCACTGTTAAATCTTTTCAATGTTATCTTTTTTATTCCTCTCCTAAGAACCACAATGTAGCATGGCGGCCTACACTTTTCCCATTTAATCCTTCGGCAGTGAAGTAGAAACTGAGCATTCAAATTGGGTTTCACAGGATAATATCTGTGTATTTCCTTGCTTCTCCACAAGTCATATTGTTGTTGAGTTAGCCCTCAATCTACAGTTCTCTCCTACAAGCATTCATTAACTTTCTGTTTTTAGGCTAATTGATATAAAAATTTCTGTCAAATATAGAATGATATTTAGATACTGTGTTTTATTATTCGAAAGACAGTATTGCTTTCATGTATCTCCTTTATGTTATACCTGAATTTTAGAATGTTCTACTACTTTACAACCTTAAGTTTTTTGTCCTAGTGGTTGAGGACACCCTTACTGTTTTTTTTTTTTTTTTTGGTTTTTGTATGGCATCCCTAATACTTCATAAAACTAACAAATGTGTCCCTGTTGTGAAAGAATCATGCTATTAGGAGAGCTGATTTGGGGAGGAGGGTTGTGGAGACTTTGTACCCAAGAAGCAAAACAAATAAAAATAGCAGTAAATGGAGCTGGATAGTGGGAACACTTAGGCCTAGAAATGAACTAGATGCACAGTCTGAGGAATTGAATCCGGATGCATTGCTGTTTCCATGGCACATTCTGAAATCTCCAAATGGCGATCTCCTCATTTTTAACCGCAGGTAGATGTGACATCTGGTCCATTTATCTTCCAAGTTTATACATCTGCAAATGTTTTGTACTATTTTATCCTCCTTGTTTTAACTTCTATCTCAAATACAAGGACAAGTTACCTATTTTGCACGACGACTTTGTATTAATGAACATAGAACACTAGCTGTGAAATTTTCACTATTTTCTTTTGAGTTGTTTGGTGAGGTGAAAAAGCATAATCTGCTTGTTGGTTTTCTGATACAGAAGCAGGAAAGGGAAGTTCCTTTCATTGGTTCTCTATCAACCTAATGGAAATGGATCAATTATCTGTTTGAACATTTAAGTATCATGAAGGCTTAGTTTAGATTTACCTTATTAGAATAGGTGGAAAGCACCGTTTGTCAACCATTAAAGGAGGGAATAATCAGCTGATGGATGCTGAGAATATTATCTGTTTCTGGAGTTCCTTGCACTTTCTTCAATTGCAAATGGGAGCAAAACGATGAAAAAACTAATTCTTCAATACCAAGCTAGTTAAGGTCGGGTATATCCATGCATGTATCCCAAGTGTATTAATGAAATACAATTTATATCAACGAATACAATTGTATCAATGTTGTATTTCGTAACAAATTGTATTTGTATTCATGTGTTTTGTATTTATATTTGTATATGTTACCATCTGTTGCCTTGAAAAAGTTGCCATTTGTATTTGTATCATTGAAATATACCATTTGTAGTTTGAATCATAGACAAATATCCTAACTATTTTTTTTTTACACTAGTAACATTTGTATTTCAGTCAGTACTTAGGTAGTACTGAAAAACCATATTTACAAAAAAGAAGAAAAAGATTAGTCTTTCCAATGCTACACCAAGAACTAGATGGACCCTAAAACATCTATGATTGACTCAGTCTCATTGGAGTAGACATTTGTACACCAAAAACAGAACAACAAAATACATTTAAGCTTGACTTCCTGCAGGTTGTTGTCCCTATTTTCAAAACATCTATCATTTCTCTCTCTCCATATAGTCCACCATATACAAGCAGGGATCATCCTCCATCTTTCTCTGTTTGTAGCCCCAACTCCAGCCTCCTCCCAACTGAAAAGAGTCTCATCAATCTTACTAGGCATACTCCAGGAAATGCCTCTGAGATTAAGGAAAATCTGCCACAGTTGGTCAGTGAAATTGCAGTGTAGAAAGAGGTGTTTTACTGTCTCTGTATCCTTACCACATAAGGAGCATCTGTTGCATAGAGATAGGCCTCTCTTGGCCACATTGTCCAATGTCAGAACTACTTCATTGGCTAGCAGCCAGGTGAAGCATGCCACTTTTTGTGGCACTTTGACTCTCCAGATTTTCTTCCAAGGCCATTTGAAGTCTTGATTCTCCCTAAGACTTGTTTGTTTATATCCTTCCTTCACCCTGTATCTTCATTTGTTGTGCCCATGCCACCATAAATAGTCTTCACCTGTTTGGATTCCTTGGAAACTCTCCAGAAGTGTGAAGAGTTCAATCATTCTGGGAATTTCCCAGTCATTCAAATTTCTTCTAAAGATCATATTCCATCCTTGTGGTGACCACATTTCAGCAACAGTTTTCTCTTGGTGTTGAGCCAAAACAAAGATGTCAATAAAGAGATCTTTAAGGCTCACAGTACCCATCCATTTATCAATCCAAAAACTTGTTTTTCTGCCATTTCGAACTTTGACAGTTAATTGATTACTGAGAAACTGCCAGAATATACTAATGGATTTCCAGAGGCTAATACCATAAGGGGTGTTGACCTCTTTAGTTACCCATGTGTTTAGTTGCTCATACTTGCTCTTGATTACCCTGTACCAGAGGACTTGGTCCTCCTGATGGTACCTCCATAGCCACTTGACCTTGAGTGCTTTGCTTTGGTATTTAAGGTTCTTGATACCTGGTCCACCTTGTTCTTTACTTCTGATAATGTTCTTCCATTTGACCAAATGAAAACCTTTCCTTTCCTTATTGCCTTGCCACAAGAAGTTTCTTCTGATTTTATCCAACCTTTGAACTACTGACTGGGGTATATGGAAGATAGATAACATATATGTAGGGAGGGCATCTAAAACTGAGTTAATCAAAGTTAGTCTACCTCCCAAAGATAGATATTGTGATCTCCATCTGGTTAATTTCTTTTCACATTTCTCCAGAATTGGATTCCAAATATCTATGGACCTATACTCATCCCCCAGAGGCATGCCCAAGTATATTGATGGCAAAGTGCCTATTGCACCTCCCAGGATCTGAGAAAGGTGATCCATTTCTGGAACCACATTAATTGGATACAAGTGGCTTTTGTTCCAAATTATATGGAGCCCAGAAATTGCTTCAAAGTACACCAATATAAGTCTTATTATCAAGAGTTGCTCATCCTCAGCCCCACAAAAAATGTGTATCATCAGCATAGTGTAGATGTGTGATCTCTACATTGTTTCCAGCAACCTTGCTAACTTCAAATCCCTGAATTCTTCCTGTTATCTTAGCTATATTATGCATGTTGTCGAGTCCCTCCATGGCTATGATGAACAGGAAAAGGGATAGGGGATCCCCTTGCCTGATCCCTCTATGTGCATTGAAGAATCCTTCAGGTGACCCATTAATGAGTATTGAAAACTTCACAGTTGAGATACAGAATTTGATCCAGCTGGTCCACCTCCCACCAAAACCCATTTGACTCAGCATACTTAAAATGAATTCCAGTTCACATGGTCATATGCTTTCTCAATATCAAGTTTGCATAATATACCGGGTTTTTTCTGGGTCACTCTGGAATCAATTGCTTCATTAGCTATGAGCACTACATCTATTATCTGCCTGCCTTTGTTAAAAGTCATTTGTTGCTTGTCTACCAATTTATTTATCCACAACTCTCTTGAGTCTTTCTGTCAGTACCTTGGAAATCAGCTTGTAAAGCTTCCAATTAAGCTGATGGGTCTGAAGTCTTTGAGTTCCTTTGCTCCTTTCTTCTTAGGAATCAGTGCTATGTAAGTTGCATTATAGCTTTTTTCAAACATCGCAATTGAGTGAAAATTATGGAATGCCCCCATAATGTCTTGTTTAATGATGTCCCAACATTTTAGATAAAACCCCATTGTGTAACCATCAGGGCCAGGGGCTTTGTCTATAGCACACATTTTTAGACACTCAAAAACTTCTTGCTCCTCAAACGCAGCCTGCAATACTTCATTCTCATCCACTGTAATGGTAGGATGATTGCTAATATTTTCAGAAGGCCTCCACTCTTCAGGTTCTATATATAACTTCTTGTAGAAGGAAATGATTTCTTCCTTGATTCTATTTGGCTCAGATATGGTCTCTCCCTGCACTTCCAGCTGATCAATGTGGTTATATCTCTTGTGGGCATTAGCAGTTTGATGAAAAAACTTTGTATTCCTATCCCCTTCCTTGAGCCATAAAGCTCTTGATCTCTGTCTCCAGGCCACTTCCTCATTCTTTAAGCACCCCTCATACTCCATGAAAAGTGTTGCTTTTTTGGCTATTTCCTCCTCTGTTAAAGCAGGCTCTACTGTTTAGATGTGAATCCAGCTCAGCCATCTGTATGAGAAGGTTGTTCTTTTGCAAATTCAGATTTCCTTGTTCATTTCTGCTCCATTCTTTCAATTTCCCTTTGAGAGCTTTGAGTTTACATGCTAAGATGTAATCAGGCTTCCCATAGAATTCGAAAGCATTCCACCAGTCTTTGATTCTTTCAACAAAACCTTATTGGTTTAGCCACCAATTTTCAAACTTCAAAATAGGATTTGGATTGCTCCCAGTGTCCACAGAAAAGAGCTATACGAACATGATCTGAAATCACTCTTTGCAGAGTAGTCTGCATTAGGCTATTGAAAAGATTATTCCATTCTATGGAGACCAGAATCCTGTCAATTCTACATGCAGTGGTATGGTTATCACCTTTGTACCAAGTATATCTTCCACCATCTAGCTGTGGATCAACGAGGTCCATGTCCTCAATGCAATCTGAGAGCTCTCTCATTGCTGAATTTCTCTTGCTACAATCCCTTTTTTCAGAGGGAAATCTACAAATATTGAAGTCACCACATATGGCCCATGGTCCATCCATCAATCCTCTTACATCAGGCAATTCCTCCCATACTAGCCTCCTCTCCACTTGACTGTTGGGAGCATACACACTAGTAATATGACATTCGAAATTGCTTAACTGAGCCCTGAACTTGCAAGACAGAGTATAGGCTCCAACTTGTAAAGTTTCCCCTTCCCAAATTCTAGAGTCCCATAGTATTAGGATTCCACCTCTGGTTCCACTGGCCTCCAAACATGCATATTTAATCCATCTCTCTGCCCAAATTTGTTTGATTAATTCTTGTACATTGCCTTCTAGTTTTGTCTCCTGGAGGCAGACTATGTCTTCTTTCCAATCCTGAATCATATTTTGTACCACCATTCTCTTCCCCTGATCCTTCAACCCCCTAACATTCCATGAGATTAATTTGATCTTCATGGAGTATTCTGTGAGCTCCCCTTCCCCTTCCCTCTGTCTCCATTGCTTTTGAATTTAACATCAAAGGATATCAGATTCTTCAACTCTTGTGCTCCTTTATGTTTTGTTCTCTTAACTTCTATTGACCTCTCCATTTTTCTTACTTGCCTGCTTGCATCCACCTGCTTAAGGAGTTCAAGTGCTTCCTCTTCCATCCCCTGGAAATCCACTCCAAACATCTTATGGAGTTTCAGTAACTTGAATCCAGGTTGTGGCCTTCCTCTCCGTTTCAGTAAGAGCTCCTTGTTGTTGTGTACAAAGGGGTTCAATCTCCTGTACATCCCATAATTCCCCAGAATTTTCCATCCCCATTATTTCCTGACTTCAAATATCCTAACTATAGCTATAAAACCCCAACTATAACAACGATTGTACTTCTTTTAAAATATAGTTGTGTATAGTAAATACATATCACATGTTTGCCTTACTATATCATTTTTTCTATTTAAAATTGGAGGTGGGTCATTTGGTTATGAGCTTGCCACATGTCCCTTTGTCAAAATTAAGGGAAAATTTGTGTCGAAGTATAATGGGAGGGGTATATTTGGATCGAAAGTATAACGAGAAGGGTATATTTAGACCAAAAGTATAACAAGGGATGTATTTGACCCTTTTCTGTTTCTAAAATAACCATCTTGTGAATATGATGGACCTTAGATGCTTAGCATTCACTATAATATAAAATTCATGGTGTCACAACCACCCTACAAAACTTGCATATTGCTTTGGCAGGTAGATACCTATCTCATAACCCTCACGTAGAACTCCTCCAGTTAAGTGGTTCTGTTTTAATTTATAGGTATAGCATCTTCATCAATCATACATTTCTCTCAAAAAATTGAGATATTAGATATATGAATTATCTGCATTTGAGCAAAGTCCATTTAATCTCACATCAATTTCATATTTCTTATGCAGGCTAAACTTAAAGTATGTATGTTTTGTGTTACTACTAACAATCTAAATAATTGCTACCATCTATAGTGTTTTTTCACACACAAACTTTTGATTGATTCCTTTGCTAGTTTTGTTAATTAACACTGCATCATGTTCAAATAGAATACACCATGGAACCCTATATTTTTATACTACTGATTAGCTCATCCAATGGGTAAACAAAGTAAGGCTCAAGATAGATATCGAATGTAAATCCCCCTCTTTAAAAAAATTCTCTACTATCTCTTCCATTATTCACACACGTGATAGTTCCTTTGTACTTATCCTTTATGACATTTATATATTTGATCTGAATTCTTTCTTCGAATTGACTATTGTTACATTGGCTGTTAACCTTCCAAAATTCTCCTCCTTTGTTTGAGATTGAAACGGGCGATGCGAAACTCAAATAAGATATGATTCCTTCATAGGGGAAGTTGAAAAATCAGTAATGTTATCCAATTCAATATAATGTCCTAAGGGTTAAATGCTATAAGACATTCATGTTACACAGTTAGTTTGGTCACCCTTGTTGATGTGAAAACACAAAAACACTGTCACTGACTAGTTATGTCCATTTAACTTTTCATTTTTGTTCTCGACTGGTTCTGACATAAAATTTCTTCAGGCATCCGGCTTTGTAGTTTCTATTTTCTTCTTCTCCCTTTGACTTTACTGGTTCATTTTTTTCAATGTTTTCTCTCTTTAAGCAGAATGTCATGCATTATAATGCAACTGTTGTTTGTTAATAGTTGTCAAACTATGTAATATGTATATTCTTAGGCCTAAAGCTTTATAATCTCTTTGGAAAGCATAACTAGGTATGTTGGTAAGGTTGGAAATACTCGGAACATATGCCCCCACATTGGTTGTTAATTTTGTTTTAGAACCCAATTGGGCAACATTTCATGAACTTGCAATTTTAATATAATGAACAGGCGTGTGATCTTGCTTCTATGACCCCTTCATGGAATCATGGAAATTGGAATACTAAAAGCCCCAAGATTGCTCTTTCTAAACTCATATATTGCAGAAATTGATTTCCGTATTTTGAACTTAAATATCTTGACAATTTCTTCACTCGTATTTGTAAATTTTACGGTTTGAGCTGTGGGGCTGTCCTCACTTTAATTTTTTTGCATGCAGCTGTGAGACGTTGTGGATCATGGATTTAGCCTCAGGCTTGATCACAGAGGTTGTTAGAGGTATAGAAAGTATTGCCAAACATGTTCTTAAGTTGTCTCTATTCTATCAGTTAGCCTTATCAGTTGTTGACTCAACCATACTCTAAAAGGATTTTCAAATATTTTGGAGATCTGTGAGCCATTGATCCTGGAGAAGTCGATGCTTTTGAATGAAATACCTAATGATTGGTTGCAGCAGCGAGTGGATGCACATTGCTCGACAAAGAGAATTCCATATGTTGAGCTCATATCTTCTGTGGAAACTTTTCAGGATCAGATACTCATTAGGTAAAAATGTCTTCAATGATTGGATCTGTTGTAACATTTGCTTTGCCTGATCCAATTTTTGATTGTGTTTATCTGTAGTTGGTCATACGTTATTAAAACTCAATAGAAACTTGGGTTCTATATCAAGCTTCCAGTTTTCTAATTTGGGGATCCTTGGGTTTCCTTACTGGTCCTCATCTCCTCTGGAATGAGTATGTGCTGCGTAAGTGTAGCAGATTAAAAAGGCCCAGTTAAGCCATTGTTCTTTTCTGTTTTCTCTGGGCGATTATATTAATTTTACTGTGATGTTTGATGCTGGTGTTCAGTGATGCAGCATTGGCAGCGAATTCTATTGATCACATAGAATCTTTCAACTTGTTGCGAGGTAGTGGTTTAAATAATTTGTGAAAAAGCTCTTACCAGGAAAAAAGTTTACAACAAGTTTTTCACGCCCCAAACTCATGGGCGCAACTGGCTCCTAATGCCAAAACTCAAGCTCGAGCCGACCCTGCTGAACCACTTGCTACTAGCACATGGCAGCCACACACAATCAAGAAAACAAACAAGTATACCTCGGCTTAAAATTAAGCCCTCAGTCGGCAAAGCCCCTGTCAACAGATCTACAAAAGAAACAGTTACTCCCAAAAGTTCATACGTCGAGGCCACCATGATCTCTATACCGAAACTGAAAGCAGGTATATATCAAAACAATACATCAAACAATTAACAAGCTTCAACAAACCAACAAACTAGGCCAGCATGGCCATAACGGAGCTATACACCCACACACTAGTCTGCAAGCCTCTAAGAGTAGTAAAGATTGGCGGGACAGGGCTCAGCCTACCCATAAAAATATATACAACAAAAGCTAACAAACCTCTCAACTCTGGCAGCTTCGAAGGAAATGGGCTAACCAATCGGATAGAAGTCAATCCTGCTGTTAAGGAGGTCTACTGGGTCGTTTGTTGGGACTTGCAGGCATGAATGCAGTACCCCCATACAATGGGGCATCAATATGAAATAATATATAGAGTATAAAAGGCAATAGACTATGAGCAGGTATCCTAATATACTGGGAGTAATCCGATAAATAAATCAAGGATAAGATAAGTGTACTAACCTGCTCCTAAATCTAAACATATCAAAAATACTAAAACAACAGCCTAACCAAGCCCCCATAGGCTCGGCATGTACAAATAACACACAAGACCACCTACTCAGGCCCCCATAAGCCCATAAGGTATCAAGCAGTCTATATACCCCTATCGATAGTCCCCTAGCCCCGTAGGCAGTCACATAGTCCTCCTAGGCAATAATATAGCCCCGTAGGTAGCACATAGCTCTCTCAGGCATTAATATAGCTTATAGATAACTCATAGCCCTTTTAGATAACAACATGGCCTTGTAGGCAGCACATAGCCTTCTTAGGCGTCAATATAGCCCCATAGGCTACTCATAGCCCTTTTAGGCATCAATATAACCCCGTAGGCAACTCATAGCCTTTCTAGGCATCAATATTGCCCCGTAGGCAAAACATAACCCTTCTAGGCATAGATCACAGTCATGCAGCTAACCACAATATCCCCAAGGGCAACAATAACAATCCAATAGGCTAAAAGCGAGCAATTTAGTTATAAGGAACCTATACGAATAGCATCTAAGTCGTGTCCAACATAGGGACGCTACTAACTGTATAAGAATCTCAACAAGAGAGGATTATATCCACTCGAGCAGCCAACAATCAACAATAATGGCTACAAGTATAACAAGGATAACAACCCAATTACATTGCTCTTAAGCTTTAAGGAAACATGCCGTAAGAAGGGAATAGCCTTAACATACCCTTTTCGCTGAATTCACGTTGCCTAATGACTTTTACTCATAACTCTTTCGATACTACAACAAGGCAGGACCATAATCAACACACAAGAATATAAGATACCACGATAATCCGATAAAAGATATGTATTTCCATCGCAAATTGCTATTTGCGGCTTATCAAAGCTAGAGTCGATGAAAGAAAGGTCTTACCTTGATCGTAAGTTCGTAATACACCTCAAAACCTTAAAATATGTCCAAACCCTTGTTGTCCCAGCACCAAAGTATGATATGCAACGAAATCGATAAAACAAATTATACCATGTTGATGAGCTCAATGCGTAGAACAACTTCGTCAAGGACTTAAGTCGAGAAAATCTATAATTTGGTTGATCCTAAAAGTGGGTTTTCTAAGTTTTCTGGTTCTTAACTGAAAAAAATGAAGATTAGTCGAAGAAGAAGATATATAAAAAGTTCCACCGACCTAGGGCCCACCTCACGTGCCTGCTTGCGCAGTCTCGCGAAAATGCCAATATCTCTCTATTCTGAAGTCGTATGAACGAACGGTTTGATGCGTTGGAAACTAGACTCGTAGACCTTCGATTTGATAAGTCGTGGGTCCCATAACTCTTTATAGATTGGGAGAAAACCTCCGAGACATTTGACCCAAATTTCAGAGAAATCTCTAAAAATGAACTTACGATAACTTTCGCCAACTTTTATTTTGCCACTTACCTAACTTCAAAACTTGAGATACAACCCGTACGAGTTAATTTAGACGTTTCGAAAAGTTAGGGTGTTACATTCTTCCCCCCTTAGAAACATTCGTCCTCGAATGAAAAATGTGAGTCACGCGGTTAAGTCCTTAGGAGTTGCCAAAATTTAGGCAGAGTAACCTTTGTAAATGTGACTATCAAAGGGCTACTGATAGGGTATGTAGATTGATTTGGCACCTTCTGGGCTTATGGAGCCTAGGTAGGTGGTATGTTGTTTGTACTTGCCGAGCTTATGGGGGATTGGTTAGGTTGTTGTTGGGAGTCAGATTGTTAGAGGCAGACGATAGTGGGGTCACAATTCAGGACAAAGCCGTATCATCTCTAGTTGTGGAGGTAAAAGCACGGCAACAAGAGGATCCTAGCTTAGAGCAGCTCAGAGCCAAGACTCGGGATCAACAGTCTTTAGCATTTGATATAGAAGGAGATCGAGTCCTCAGATAGAGAGGTCGATTGTGTGTTTTGAATGTTGTAGGGCTTCGACATCTGATTATGGAAGAGGCACATCATTCATGTTATTCTATTCACCCTGGTTCGACGAAGATGTACCATGATATTAAGGAGATCTATTGGTGGAACGGGATGAAGAAGGACGTTGCTGAGTTTGTGGCACAGTGTCCTAATTGCCAACAGGTGAAGGTTGAGCACCAAAAGCCCGCTGGGTTAGTCCATGAGATAGTCATTCCTTTGTGGAAATGGGAAGCAATTAATATGGATTTTATTACAGGGTTACCTTGATCGCATCGTAAATTTAACTCTATTTGGGTAATTGTTGACAGACTTACAATCAGCCCACTTCTTACCAGTCAGGGCTACTTTTACAGCCGAAGACTATGCAGGGCTCTATATTAGAGAGATTGTTAGGCTACACAGTGTCCAGTATCTATTATCTCTGATAGAGGAGCACAATTTACCGCTAACTTCTGGAAGTCCTTCCAGAAAGGACTGGGGACACAGGTTAATCGTAGTACAGCCTTTCACCCTCAGACAGATAATCAGGCTGAGCGCACAATTTTGACATTCAATGATATGTTACGGGCGTGCGCGCTAGACTTTAAGGGAAGGTGGGATGACCACTTGCCTCTTATTGAGTTCGCATACAATAATAGTTATCATTCCAGCATCGGGATGGCACCTTATGAGGCTTTGTATGGACAAAAATGTAGATCCCTAATTAGATGGTTCAAGGTAGGTGTGTCAGGGTTGATTGGACCCGACTTAGTACAACATACAGTGGAGCAGGTTAAGCTCAATCGGGAGAGGTTGCTAACAGCTCAAAGCCGACAGAAGTCATACTCAGATGTGCGACGAAGGGACTTAGAGTTTTGTGTCGATGACTGGGTATTCTTAAAAGTCTCGCCTATGAAGGGTGTTATGAGATTTTGCAAGGCAAGCTTAGTCAAAGATTCATTGGGCCATACCGGATCCTTCAGAGGGTAGGACGAGTGGCTTATGAGTTAGAATTGCCTTCGGGGCTAGAATCTGTTCATCCAGTTTTCCATGTATCGATGCTACGGAAGTGCGTAGGAGACCCTTCTCGGGTTGTCCCAGTTGAGGATGTTCAGATCACAGAGGAGTTGTCCTACGAGGAAACTCCAATTTCCATATTAGATCGACAAGTTCGTAAATTGAGGACCAAAGAGGTGGCTTCAGTTAAAGTATTGTGGAGAAATAAGAATAGAGAAGAGGTGACCTAGGGAAGTTGAGGATGGCATGAGGTCTAAATATCCTCACTCGTTTCATACCCAGGGTGATGGCATATTAGTTTATATTAGTGCAGTAAGGTAAGATACCTATCTGATTTTTTTTTATATTGTTGCTTATTATTATAGTTGTCGTATTTTTGCTCGCACTGTTATTGTGGAGCTATAGTGTTTAGCTATTTATGTCGTCATGTGAGACACCTAGATTAGGATTTCTGCGTTTTAGGTTCCTGGATAGTAACATTTACAAAGGATATTCTGCCTAAATTTTGGCAACTCCTAAGGACTTAACCGCGTGACTCACATTTTTCATTCGAGGATGAATGTTTCTAAGGGGGGAAGGATGTAACACCCCGACTTTTCGAAACGTTTAAATTAACTCTTACCTTCGTGGAAAGACAAAAAGGGTGAGTAATAAATTAAGAATGATGTGGTATGTCATATTTTAAGTGTTCAAGGGTTGTATCTCAAGTTTTGAAGTTAGGTAAGTGGCAAAATAAAAGTTGGCAAAAATTATCGTAAGTTCCTATTTAAATATTTCTCTGAAATTAGGGTCAAATGTCTCGGAGGTTTTCTCCCAATCTATAAAGAGTTGGGGCCCACGACCTATCAAATCGAAGGTCTACGAGTCTAGTTTTCAACGCATTAAACCATTCGTTCATACAACGTCAGAATAGAGAGATATTCGTGTTTTCGCGAGACTGCGCAAGCAGTCACGTGAGGTGGGGCCCTAGGTCGGTGGAACTTTTTATATATCTTCGACTTTTTCTTCATTTTTTTTAGTTAAAAACTTAGAAAACTCATTTCTAGGATCAACCAAATTATAGATTTTCTTGACGAAAGTTGTTCTATGCGTTGAGCTCATCATCATGGTATAATTTATTTTATCGATTTCATAGCATATCATACTTTGGTGTTGGGACAACAAGGGTTTGGACATGTTTTGAGGTGTATTACGAACTTAAGATCAAGGTAAGACCCTTCTTTCATCGACTCTAGCTTTGATAAGCCGCAAATAGCAATTTGCGACGGAAATACATATTTTTTATCAGATTATCGTGGTATCTTCTATTCTTGTGTGTTGATTATGGTCCTGTCTTGTTGTAGTATCGAGGGGGGTTGTGAGTAAAAGTCGTTAGACCACGTGAATTCAGCGAAAAAGGTATGTTAAAGTTATTCCTTTCTTACGACATGTTTACTTAAAGCTTAGGAGCAATGTAATTGGGTTGTTATACTTGTAGCCATTATTGTTGGGTGCTCGAGTAACAATAATCCTCCCTTGTCGGGATACTTATTCAGTTAGTAGCGTTCCTATGTTGGACACGACTTAGAGGCTATTCGTATAGGTTGCTTATAGCTAAATTGCTCGTTTTTAGCCTATTAGATTGTTATTGTTGCCCTTGGGGCTATTGTGGTTAGCTACTGGAATATGATTTATGCCTAGAAGGGCTATGTTCTGCCTACGGGGCTATATCAATGCCTAGAAGGGCTATGAGTTGCCTACGGGGCTATATTGATGCCTAGAAGAGCTATGAGTTGCCTAGAAGGGCTATGAGTTGCCTATGGGGCTATATTGAAGGCTATGTGCTGCCTACAGGGCCATGTTGTTGCCTAAGAGGGCTATGAGTTATCTATAAGCTATATTGATGCCTAAGTGAGCTATGTGTTGCCTAGGGGACTACTGATAGGGGTATATAGACTGATTGACACCTTCTGGGGGCCGAGGTAGGTGGTCTTATGTGCTATTTGTATCTACCGAGCTTATGGGGGCTTGGTTATGTTGTTGTCTTATTATTTTTGATAAGTTTAGATTTAGGAGCAGGTCAGTACACTTATATTATCCTTGATTTATTTATCGGATTACTCCCAATATATTAAGATACCTGCTCATAGTCTATTGCCTTTCATACTCGGTACATTATTTCGTATTGATGCCCCATTGCCTGGGGGTACTGCATTCATGTGTCTCGACAGACAACCCAGTAAACCTCCTCAGCAGCAGGATTGACTTCTATTCGGTTGGCTAGCCCCTTTCCTCCAGAGTTGGGAGGTTTGTTAACTTTTGTTGTATATATATATTTATGGCTAGGCTGGGGTCATGTCCCGCCAATCTTTACTACTCTTAGAGGCTTGCAGATTAGTGTGTGGGGTGTATAGCTACGTTATGGCCTAGTTTGTTGGTTTGCTGAAGCTTGTTAGTTTTTTGATGTATTGTCTTGATATATACCTGCTTTCAGTTTCGGTATAGAGATCATGGTGGCTTCGACGGCCCAATCAGGACTTTTGTGCTAGTTGACTATTTCTTTATATGAACTCTTGGGAGTAGTTATTTCTTTTATGGATCTGTTGACAGGGGCCTTGCCGTCGAGGGCTTAATTTTAAGTCCAGATATACTTGTTTGTTTTCATGATTGCGTGTGGCTGTCATGCAATAGCAAATGGTTCAGCAGGGTCGGCTCGGGGCTGAGTTTTGGCATTAGGAGCCAGTTGCGTCCCTTGAGTTTGGGGTGTGACAAACTTGGTATCACCTGATCTTTCGGTTGTTTATCAATACCTATAATTTTTATCTTCGACATTGTATCTTCTTTTTCTAGATCATAAATTTTTTTACCTTTTAAAAAACTTGTATTTTTAGAGATCAATGTGAAAAAGAGAAAGTAGGCCAAGTTTTTCTAGATAGAGGGAGTACTACATGATAATCCCACTTCATTTGTTTAACAGGTAAAATTGACATACGACTGAATGTGGATATTCCAGAATATGTTGATCTAATTGAACCATTGGGTGAAAGTTGTTTATGGCGGCAAACTAGAGGGGCAGCAGCTGAATTATCCGAGGCAGATAGCACAATTACGTCTTCAGAAAAGGTTTCTGATCACCTTTAGGCTTCATGTATTTGTATTCAGCCATAAATTCTACTTCCTTCATCCCAAGCTGATTTTCCACTTCTCATTTTTAGCTAGCTCCAAAATAATTTTCGAAAAGAAAGTTGTGGTATATACCATGTACCGCAAATAGTTATCTGGGACCCTTTTTTTTTTAAAAAGAATATTGTTCAACATTTTATCTCAACAAATGCCGAATAATTCATTTTTAAACTCCTTCAGTAGCAGAGCAAAGTCAAACCAATTAAGAGTTAAATTGATGGGGATATGCAGGTTGGTATTGCCCAGCAATGGTATGATGAAATCGATCACCTTGCCTTTTCAACATCAGAAATAGAAGCAACCATAGAAGAGTGGACAATGAGCTGCGGTGAAGAAATTCCAGAAGGGAAAGTCGAGATCAGTTGCTCCGTTAACTCAAGTCCTGGAACAAGTGAGGTACATTATTCTTCCCAGCAATTTCCTTATGATTCTGAATCACCGCGATCCTCCAGGATTTATGTGAAAATTTCTCACTGAAGTTGTTTAAAATGATACGTTAATTGGTATAGTTGTCCGTCCAGTCTAGAAATTATTCACATTTCGACCTTAATTTCAGATTTTAAAAAATGCTGCTTTAGTCATTATGTGATTGTCTTCTCCACCAGGTTATCATTTGTGCTGCACTATATCTTAGACTGAAAAAGGATTCAGATGCCCGTAGTGGCGGTAGACAGAGGAAAGCAGCTAGAATAGCAGATTTGCTCAACCCTGGGACAAGGGCAAGCAAAGATTTAATTGTTCAGTTCTTGTTGGCATCAAATAGAGATCTTGAAGAAGTTATCATAACAAGACCTGTACATGTGAAACTCAAGTTTGATTGTCCAAACCATCCAAAAGCAGATAATTCCAAAGATATAATTATGACAGACACCTCTTTAAATGTGAATGTTGCTCTAAAGTAAAACATTTAATAGTCTAGTGTATGATTCTTGATGATATTAGAGGCTCATTATTTTTGTATCAATGAGTGGCTTACTATCTATTTAATAGTTGATTTTTATGTTGCACTGTTGATAATTTCTGTATGGAGCTGTAAAATTAAAAGTTCTAAATGTTCATGTTTCCTGCATAATTTTATGAACTTTTTGCCTGTGACACTGCTAGTTATTTTGGTGAATATGAAAATTATTTCCTTTGATTTTTAAGTCATATATGATAGTTATAACTTAAGAAACATTGATGATAGTGATAGCAAAATAAGTATCATTAGAGGTCTTTCGAAAACAACATTTCTATCTCATGCAGGTAGTGGTAAGGTCTGTGTACACTCTATCTTTTCAAAACCTCACTAGTGAGATTTCATTTGGTATGCTATTGTTGTTGTTTGTTGTTGAACAGAATGTAAATTTTGTGAACCATGTATTGGATGACTGTGTCTCGATGATATTAAAATATACTTTAAAGCTAATAAAATAATTTATAAGAAGATAAGAGAATTATTTTTATTTACATAAATATATTATATATTAATTTCATAATGAAATAATATAATAATATTTAAAAAATGCATTGATAATTGAAATTATCATAGAATAGCACATACAAACCACACATATTAAATAACATTTTTGTAACATACATTATTAGTGTAAGATTATCAAGTCTCAATTATTTATTGCAACAAGTAATATGTTTCTTAAAAAAAAATCAATCTACAAAAAACGAGCACATTATATATCAAAAAATTTGAAATATCGAGAAGATTTTATATCTCAATTTATGGAACAGTGTAGAGGTGATTTTGAGTTAATTGAAATTGAATAGTCGGTATATACTTTATGTATAATCAAGTTGTATTCAACTTTTTGAGTGTAACATAATGTATAGTTCATGTATAGGTAAACTATTTTTTATAGTCGGTATATACTTTCTATGACTTTTAACTATATTGTTGTAGACATTGAAATTTTGTGCGATTCTACAAAATGTGTTCAATTTAAGTTTGGATTCTACAAAGTTGTTCAATTCCAATTAGGATTCTTGGAGGCTACTCAATCATAAACCCTAGTTCATGCCTATATAAAAGGTACTATATTCCCTTAAAAGGATCTCGAATATTTTGTAAATTTATGGAATATTCATAAAGAGATCATCCAAATCATCCTAGTTTAGGAAATACGGCACTAACGGCCCTCGAATCACAAAAAAAATATAAAGGAACATGAAACATAATTTTATTTATCAAGATTGTGAGTACAAATTTGTTAATTTTGCTCTCTTAAGATTTATCCATGATTCGATTTATCCAATAAAGAAACATGAATCATAATTTTATTTATCAAGACTGTGAGTACAAATCTATTGATTCTACTCTCCTAAGATTTATCCATGATTCGAGGGCCGTTAGTGGCGTATTTCTCGAACTAAGATGATTTAAATTTGACCTCTATATGAATATTTCATGACTTTTGTGGAATATCGAGATGTCTTTTAAGGAAATTTAGTATCATTCATATAGGCATGACCTAGAGTTTAGGATTGAGTAGCTCCAAGAAATCTAATTGAAACTGAACACACCTTTTAAAGTCCATATTTAAATTAAACACGTCTTGTAGAATTTCACAAAATTTCAATGTCTATAATTGTATAATCAATGTATATATTTTATGATTTTCGATTATATTTTATATAAATAAAATATAAATATATTATTATAAACTAGCCCATAAATATTTAGAAATATTAAAGAGCAATTTTCACATATAGCAAACACAAAATTCATATTTGTATGTTATAACAAAGTTTGCATAATTGCACTCCATAGCAAACATAAATATGTATATTTCGTTATACATATACAAAAGAAAGTAGTTGTATAATCTGTTTTGGTATACATATACAAAAAGATCAATTGTATAAAGTGAGAGAGGCGAGTGAGCAAGCGAGATTTGGGAGAGTGGCAAGCGAGATTTGGGAGAGGGGAGAGAAGGGAACGAAAATATATGTATATATGCAATTTTCACTCATTTTATACATTTGCGTTTTTGTTTAAAGTGAGAGAGGCGAGTGAGAGAGCGAGATCAGGGAGAGTGGCGAGAGAGATCTGGGAAAGGGGAGAGAGGAGAACGAAAATATATGTATATATACAATTTTCTCTCGCTTTATACAAATACAAATGCATTTTATACAATTTGCGTTTTTTGTATAAAGTGAGAGAGCGAGATCTGGGAGAAGAGAGAGAGGGGAACGAAAATATATGTATATATATAATTATTTCTCGCTTTATACAAACACAAACACACTTTATACATCTGCATTTGTATAAAAAACGAGAGAGGTGAGGGAGAGTGGCGAGCGAGATTCACCAGGAGAGAGATGAAATAACGACAGTTTGCTATGAGGTACAATTAAATCAAACTATATTTATAGCACTTTATTTGAATTAAATAATTTGTTATTATATACAATTTTCCCAATATTAAATGAGCTTTTTGAAAGTTGTCAAGGGAAGAGACAGGTAGCTTCTCGTGAAACGCGTGAATTCTTCTACACGCCAAGAATGAACAAGTCACGTCAATGCAAAAATTGACATAAAATAAATAATACTTATTACTTTTCTTAGTTTAAGAAGTTATCGACGAAATTTTAATAGTTGAGTTGATTGAACTAAAAAAAAAAAATTGAAACTAATGATAGAAAAGTTTTGTAGCTAAATAATAATTTTTTTGTTAATTCTATTTAGTAATGAATTAGCGATAAATTTCTGATAGTTACGAGAAAAATAACGTTGAATAGCTAATTTTAGTTTTTTTTTTTAGCAGTGAAGGTGTTCAGTGAGAAGGAAAATATTTTCGAAGAAATTTGAGTTCAATACGTAAGGGAAAAAAATATTACTCTAAAAATATTTGTATATAATCTAGATAGATATTATGTAAGATGAAAGTAGAGGTAGGGGTAAGAGTTGGGGGGTGGGGGGGGGGGGTACAAGGCTACGAATTTAGGAATGAAGATGAAGTGTATTGGAGGTAATAATAACACAATTTATATGGAATGCACACTTTTTTTTTTCTCTCTATTTTCACTAAAAAAATAAATCATTTTCTTGATTTTTCAAAAACTTATTTTCACATAAATATACTAATTACCAAATGTTGCATTGGTTATATATATATATATGATATGATGATTATTCTTTTTGATCGGTAATCAAACACTATATTATCTTATATGATCTTTTATAGTAAAATTATTATTCCACTATATATTATCAACCAAATGACCCCAAAATAATATTGTTAAGATATGTCAATAATTTTTTATTTGAACAATATATATAGTTGATGAACAACTTTTAAATGATAAGTGTTGATAATATCAAACACTACAAGAAAACTGTGAATTACATGAGGATTTTCCTGGGAATTAGAATAAAAATTTGTAGGAAAATAAGTTTCCTGCGAATTTTCATACTAATTCCAGGAAAATCCCATATAATTCACACTTTTTTTGTAGTGAAAAAGTATGATAGGTTGGATTGTAACAATCTATTCCTATAATTATAGTTTTTGAATTTAACTATTGAGAATAAAGTTCTCTTAACCTGAAGTAATCTATTTTGGAATTTAGATTAATGTTTTCTGATATTAATTACTACTAATATTTAAAGCAAATCCAAAAAGTAACGTACTTTTTACTATCATCAAGGAATAATATAAACCGTCATGAGATTTTACACTAATTAACTTAACATATTTATTCCCTTGTTTCAACTTTCAATTTATACTTTTTCTTCTTTATTACACATAAAAATAATGTTACTATATTAAATAATTTTTTTAATTAACATCCTTTGTAACATATATAAGATTTAAGAATATTATTATTATTATTATATAATAATAATAATAATAATATTACTATTTTAAATATTATTTATAATTAATAAAGGGAGTTGCATGTCCATCATAACGTATGAAAGTGGCTATCATCGGATATGATATTGTGGATGAAGTTGTTCATTTCTTAATTAAATGTTTAGTTTTGAGTATTGAGTATGAAAAATCTTTAATAAGAAGCATTACTTTCAAATGGATCCTATACGGTACATTAAATTAATTAAATTTCAATACGAATATAAGTTAGTCAGACTCCAATACGAATATTGAACGGCACGGGAAAAAAAGTTATGGAAGTGACAGCCACCGGTTTGGGGAGCTGGAGTTAGGTTTAGGATATAATAACGTTTAATAAAGCATTACGCGTATTGTTGTTTGTTTATTCTTTTAAAAAAAAATATTTTAATTTTCTCTTTCTGTGTTTCATTCTTTACAAAGATTTTTTTTTCTTTTTTTTTAAAAAGAAGTCTTCAAAGTTCAAATATGTTGCAAATTGAACCAAACTTCATTAACATAACTTTATAATATATCAAGTTGTTTAATATAATGAATTCAACAAGTTATTTGAACTCGTGTCTATAATTATTAAAAAAGTATTATAAATATTTCTTCAGGCGGCTCCAGGAAGAAAGCCTTAAATTTCATTTGATATATATATTCTCTTATTATATAAGAGGGGGTTTATGATGGGACATTGTGTTGTCCAATTATAAACTCCCTATATAATATATAATATATAATATAATAAATTATTTTTTCTACTATATAATATATATTTATTTTTCTACTATAAGGGAGTTTATATAATATATAATAATATAATATAATAAATCATTTACAAATGACTTAAAATATTTCATATTTAAAAGGGTTAATTTTGTAAGTTTATCCATATCACATAAATTAGGACAAAGTGACCAGCAATGTAAGTTATTTGAAAGTTACATAAAAATATTATAAATCACAATAATTAATAACTTAGAACATTTTTTTTAAAAATGCAAATTTGGATGACTCTTCAAATTTCATTTATGTCACATAAATTGAGACAACAAAAATAACATATATTGCGCCCATTTTAATTTATTTGTCTTAATTTTTTTTTATATTTAAAAATTGCGTAAAAATACTATAAATCATGATAATTGACAACATAAAATATTTCAAAAATAAATACATATAAAAAAATTCGATTAATTCTTGAAATTAATCTATCGTTAAAAATTATGTATAAAATACAATAAATCGTGATTTTGACCACTTAAAATATTTATTAAAAAAACAGAAAAAATAAATTGACTGATTCTTAAAATTAATCTATCAATGTCACATAAAATGAGACAAAAGTAGTAATATGTATTGTTTAATGTGAAATTATTGAAAAACTACGTAAAATGTATTATAAATGTTAACAATTAACAACATTTGATTGAATCTTGAAATTTTATCAATGCTACATACATTGAGACAAGTGGAGTAATATATATTAAGTATTTAAAAATTGCGTACAACCATATTGCTTTCTGTAGGCTTCGAATTATCGTGGTCATTTTTTAGGCTGATACAAGTTTTGTACTTTTTTTTAATATTATAAATCGCAATAATTAATAATTTAAAATATTTTTAAAAATATATTAAAAATTTAGTTGGTTTCGGGAATTTTATTTATACTGTATAAAATGGGACAAAGGAAGCAACATATATCATTTACAAATGACTTAAAAAGCATTAAAAATTAGAATAATTACCAATTTAAAATATTTAAAAGCTATTTAATAAAATAGGTTCACTCTCAGAATTCTTTCATGCTCACATATATTAGGACAGAAAAAATAACACATATCATTTTAAAATTACCAAAAATGTATTATAAATAATAACAATTAACAACTTAAAATATCTGAAAGACATTTTAAAAGGGTTAATTTTGTATTTTTATCCATATCACATAAATTAGGACAAAGTGACCAGTAATGTTGGTTATTTGAAAGTTACATCAAAATATTATAAATCACAATAATTAATAACTTAAAACATTTTTTTAAAAAAAAATAAAATTTGGATGACTCTCCAAATTTTATTTGTGTGACATAAATTGAGACAACAAAAATAACATATATTGGGTCCATTTTTATTTATTTGTCTTATTTTTTTTTGGGTTTTTTATATTTAAAAAATGCGTAAAAATATTATAAATAATGATAATTGACAACATAAAATATGTTTTGAAAAAAAAATAGAAAAAATTCCACTCATTCTTTAAGTGAATCTATCGTAAAAATACTATAAATCATGATAATTGACAATATAAAATATTTCAAAAATGTTGTATGTGGATAGTCTTATTGTGCCTTGAATAGCGTCAAATAAAGTACAAGTTTGTGATAAAAAAACTTATTCCTTTATCCACGCAAACAATCGCTTCAAAATCTCCGTTACTAGCCCCAAAACATACCATTTATATTATTGGGCCCGTGCCCATGCATAGCTCGGGCAACATTACCTAGTGTATATATATATAACTCTCTTGATTTTTAAAATATTATTTTGATATAAGAAATACATAATATGAAACGACAAAGTATAAAATAAGAAAAATGGTCTGAAAAATATTTCAACTTTGGCCGAAACTGTTGTTACGATACCAAACTTTATGGAGGACCTTTTACCCATGCACTATTTAATAGTGTATTTTAAAGGTATTTATGTGCCCACGTGGACACATTACTATTTAAAATGATGAAATATTTATAATGTCCATGTAGGTACATATATATCTTTAAAATACACTATTAAATAGTAAGGGGGTAAAAGTTCATTTCCAAAGTTTGGTATTATAACAACAATTTCGACCAAAATTGAAGTATTTTTCAGACCCTTTTCCCTATAAAATACTACTCCCATAGTCACATATTGATTGTCTAATTATTTCGTCTATATTAATTATTACATTTTATCTTTTACTTAAAAAAATTATATAAAAATACTATACTTTTAAGTACTAGTTTTTTTAATTCTTTTTTAATATAAATATTATTTACTTTAAAAACAAACAACTTTTAAAGAGAAAAATCGGGGAAAAGGTAATAATTCTAACAAATAATCAACTTAATGTGGATGATTATTATGACAAATGATTATTGGTGGGCTACTAGTCTATCCCAATTAGTGATGTGTTATTATTAAGTATTTTTAAAAATTTATGAATGATTTTAAAGAATAATGCAATTACTATTAAAATATTTCTATATCGTTCAAAATGAATGATTGAGAAGGTTTAGGAGAATGAATGCATCTAATTTTCGGTTAAATGCATATGTTAATTCAAAAACTATATAAATTATCATTTTATAGTAAAAAATCTCGAAGGCGATATCATTTGGTTTGAATATAAATTGTGTTAGGAATTAATTATATAAATGTAAATTATATTGAATTATTTCTTATGACAGTTTGATTAGTTATATTAAGAAAAAAAAAAGATAATTTCTATGAAGAAGTAGTTGCTTATAAAATATTCTCAACCTTATATATTTAATATAAAAATGACTTGCGGAAAGTATTTTGTTATTTTCATTATTTTATTATGAGACTTTCAAATAGAAATATCTTATTTCAGTATTATTATTTCATTCTCGGAGACTCACACGGGCCATATTCTATCCCGAAATAATTTTCTAATCATTTTATATCAAATTTAATGATCAAATAAATAATAAAATAATATATAAATATTTATCTCAAAATTATCTATCATTGTCCATCATATCAAACAACCCCCAAAGGTATATCTAAAAACTTGTTAAAATAATATTATTTTAACTATTCAACTTGAGAAAAGAAAAAAAAAAGAGAACAATTTCAGTTTCAAATAAGAATAATAATTTTTTCAATACTAATAATTAATAATTTTAATATAATTATCTCAAAATTGATAATCAAACAAATAATAAGTTTTTACAGCAAATTTTTCTATCATTATCCATCTTACCAAACAATAAAGTATATCTAAAGACTTACTAAAATAATATTATTTGACTATTCAACATGAGAAAAAAAAAACTATTTCCATTTTCAAATAATAATAATAATAATAGTAACGATCTTTTCGGAAGGGGTAGAATATTTGAAACTTGTTGGTTACTCAATTGATATAGGATTACCAATATGGGACTGCATCACCTTTAATTTGAGATTTTGGGTTCAAATTTTGAAGTATAAGAAAAATTGGTTGGTGTCGGATTTGAATTCTGATGTTTAAAAATTCTATTAGGAACCTCACTTTCAAATAAGCTCTGCAAAGTAGATCTAAATTTATTCGAAACTCTAATGTGTGTTTCGAACTCCGAATGAAAACACAACAAAAATTGATATAGAATTAGTTGTATGTTCAACGATTTACTATTAATATTCGCTGTACTTATTTTAATACTACGAGTATTATTTTTTGTTTCTTCTCTTTAAGAAGAATCGAGATCATAATAAAAGTGCTGAACGGACAAAAGAGAGAAAAAAAAAAAAAAAGAGTCTTCTATATTCTCGCTCACCTTTATTGACGCCTTCCCTCTTTTTTTCGAAAAAAAATCTAATTCGCCGGAGATGAGAAATAACGAACGTCGTTCTCTGGTGGTCGTTGATGATGGCGGCGGAGGAGGAAATTGGCTGAATAGAGGCGACGGTGTCGGAAGCGGCGGCTGTTATAGTCATGAGAGCGAACCTGACTTGGCTGCTATGGTGAGTGACTTTCTGGAAAGTAGTAGCGCCGGTGCGGAGTCTAGGTATAGCAGTGATAATGATTCTGGTTACTCCGATCTCGCTCGTCTTGCTGATACGATTTCGGTGAGTATTCTGTACACGTTGTGCTTATTGCCTTTTGATTTATTTATTTTTGGTGAAATTGTTGAGTTTGAACAGCACATATGAATGTTTAATCTGGAGCAATTAATGTTCTAATTGGAGTAATTCTCATTTCTGTGAAATGAATAGATATGCTTATGTTCGTTAGTCTAGGTGCATAAAGGAAGCTTGAATAGAACAGGCAACAGTTTTCTGCAGAGTGATTAAGGTTGGAAATGGAATTATCCTTGTCTCCGTGTACATAAATGTTTATCCTCATCGGATTTTAGTTTTGCAGCTTGTACAGAGGTGTTAGGGGTGAAATTTGTTCTAGTCTTTTGGTACTCTTGGTGTATATGTAGCGAGCTTGAGTAGAGTAGATACCGGTTCTATCCAGGAACAATTAAAGCATGAAATGGAGTAATCCTTGTTTATTTTTGTTCATGTTTGTGCTCATTGGATTTTAGTTTTGTATGCCATGGAATTGTTCAGGTATTTTGTGTAGGTATATGCAAAGCTAAAATGTATAATAGTGGAGGTGTACATAAGTTGGCTTAGACACTTTCGATATCAACAAATAAAGAAATAATAGTACAGCACAAATGATGGTTTCTCCAGAGGATTAAAATTTGAGATGGAATAATTAGAGTTTCTTCATCATCTGTGCGTTACACGGGTCATTGTTGAATCTGTGAAACATTTTGAAATTGATATTGATGCCTTTGAAAGATAGGAAATAGGAGGTAGGTGCTGTGATCGGAATTCTCAATCGATGCATAATATAAATTTTGAAAGTAACAGCTTTTCAGAGCTTGTGATGAGTTTGTTGGAGTAGAAATAGGAGATAATGAGGAGAAATTTAATGGATTGAGAATAAGTTTCCGTAGAGTAGAGAAAAGCCAAACAAGCTCAGGAGCTTAGTAGGTTAAAAAATTCGTACTAACTATAAGTATGTAAACAGACGGGGTAATAATGCAGTTACACGAGATGTGAAAGAAAAATATTGCAATTCTGCTTCATGGCAGAGGTTAATTTTGATAATAGCGTGTTACAAAAGGGCAGTCAATGTAGAAGCATGATCGCAATGTTCTTGCTCAATTTACCTGCATTAACTTCAACTCAGTTTTGGTGATTGTTCTAATTAGACAATGTTTTTCGTTTGAAATTGCACTCTGTAGGTAGATACACAATTTAATTTATTCTATGTTAGTACAAGCTTCTGGAAATGCAAAAATGGGTAACCCACTACCATAAGCAAACTTACTATCCTGCACCAAATGCAGGGGTGAGCAATAATACTCCCCTTTCTTTTGGACACTTGAACTGACCCTGCTGACACCTTTCTGGGTATACAAGGCATGACTGTCAGTAGCAGGTTCCAGGGAGATTGTTTTCCTTTTCCAGTAACTGGGGGATCACAATGACTTGGAATGAGCAATTTTAACTGTTGGTATAGATATCTAAAGTAACTGATTGATGCATTAGGACCTGGAGGCTGGAGCTATCTTTTCCCTCCTCTCTGCTTACCAGTGAAACAGACTTATTCCTTTTATTACCATGTGATGTGTTTTAAATAACTTCCTCAATGATCTAACCTGTCTAGATACACACTAAGCTTGAGCAGCACAGATAGAGATTTAATCTGGAGCAATCCTCATTTCAGTGAATGGACATATTTATGCTCGTAGGTCTAGGTGCATCTGAACAAGTTTGAATAGAACAGAGTAATTTTCTGCAGAGTGATTAACGTTTGAAAAGGAGTTATCCTTGTCTCTATGTATACACATGTATATCCTCATCAGATTTTAGTTTCGCATGTGGTATAGATGTGTTAGGTGTGAAACATATTCTAGTGTTTCAGTGTAGGTGTATATGTAGCAAGCTTGAATAGCACAGATAAGGATTTCATCCAGGCACAATATAAGTTTGAACTGGAGTAATCCTTGTTTTTACATATGCATGTTTATGGTCATTGAATTTTAGTTTTGCATGAGGTTAGCAATGAAGTTGTTCAAGTATTTCTGTTTAAGTGAACAAAGTGAGCTCATGTAATAGTGAAGGCGTATATAGACTAGCCTGGACAATACTCATATCAACAAATTGAAAAAACGATAGTATATGTTTCTTTGAGGATTAAAATTTGAAATGTGGAATAACTAGAGTATTTTCAATTACCTGTGCATAATTCATGTCAGTCTGATGTATCAATGAAACTTGTCTGAAGATGAGAACAATGTCTTTGATAAATAGAGAACAGGAGTCAGAAGTGCTTTGAGCCTTTACAGGCTTGGAAAAAATGATTTGTATTATCATCTTTGAATGACTGTTCCTCCTCGTGAAATAGATATTAGTCAATGAAACGAATTTCTAAATGACTGAGAGTTCTGAGCATAAGACAACTGAAATTCTAGCTTTCACATGGTGGTCTGTTTCTCCTGGCTAAATTTTAAATAGTGTATCTTCATTTGTCAACAAGGGGAAAAAATCTTAATAATGGAACTTCATGGTAAATTGTATCATTTTGCAGCTGTACAAGAACTCAGTGGATCGGTATGAAAGTGATCTAACAATGGTGGTTCATTCCCTTATTCTTTCAATGACCGAATCTTTTCATATTGGCAAGCCCGAAACATGCAATGCAAGCTGCATCAGATCTTATCTAGTGAAGCTCCTCCAGTCTTGTGGTTTTAATGCAGATATGTGTGCAACCAAGTGGCAGGGTTGTGGAAAAATTCCTGGAGGTATGTTTTTTTCTAAATTCAATTCTTGCCTGTGTACTATATTAAGAGGTCTAACTATGAACATTATTTAGCTCAAGTATGAAAGCCTTTGACCGTACAAATGTTACAGTCTGAACCACTGAGAATGTATCCGTAGCCTCTGAATGGTGTGGTGGCATTGTGCGCCATATGTATTACTAGTAGTTTCAACTAGATAACGTGTTCATGTCGCTGTATCTTGTGATTAAAATATTTAAATTTGCACTGTCAAGCATCCTTGTGAGCTAGAATTCTGGTTGACATTGTGCTACATTTCCTCTGTTATGTAGGTGAACACGAGTACATTGAGGTGATCTCCCATGGAAATGATGGATGCTCCGAAAGGTATATCATTGATCTTGACTTTCGGAGCCACTTTGAAATTGCAAGAGCTGTCAAATCCTACAATGTGGTCTTGAGTTGTCTTCCACCAGTTTATGTTGGCACAGTAACAAAACTTAAGCTGTATCTTCAGGCTATGGTAGAAGCAGCTAAATGTTCACTCAAACAGAATTCAATGCCTCTTCCTCCATGGCGATCCCTTGCCTATCTAGAAGCCAAGTGGGAGTCCAGTCACAGAGTAGCCAATGTTCAGGTTCAGAGTAGCGTCAGCTCCTCTAATTCCTCTCATCGGCATTGTACTGAGCTGTTGTGGAGGATAAAATCCTGTATTGGATCTGAAATCAAAGCTAAAGGATTCTTGGTACTTAAGAACTGTAGAAAGAGGCAGGGGCTAAAGATCGAATCGAGTCATTCTTCCCCAGTGACTCCATGATCTTGCATTGGAAAAAACACAATTTTGTTCGACATCAACTTTTTCAAGGTTTTTGTTTCTCTCTTCATTTCTACTTCCATTTTCGACATTCAACAAATTACAGAAAGCTTCAACATGAGGTAAAATTACTGCGGATTTAGTTTGTTCTTTTTGTATCATAATAACACTGACTCGGGAGGATCTTATTCATGTGCTACCGCGATCAAGGTTTTGCAGTCTACAATTAGAGTTGCATCTGGTTTTTGTTTTAGCAACTTGCTAGTTGCTACCATAATACAGAATATATCAAATTTTGACTGGGTTTCCCAATTTTGTACCTTCTTGGTCTAAAGATCAGATTCTATTCGATTTATATTTTATTTTTGTGATTCAATTTTGACATACGGATAATGGAATATTTCACGGGATTTGTGGAAAAAGAAGAAGATTTTTAGTAGGTACTCAGATGTGTAAGTGATGTATTTTTTATATTTTGGTCTGTTTATTAGTCTTGTTTTGATGTGTTACTTCTTGCTATTCATTATTTATGTTTGGTACTAGATAATTTAAGGCCCGTGATACGGGCTCAATATAATGAAAGGCTCATTTACGGGCTCGATATTACAATATTATATATATTTATAATAGAAATTTAATTAGTTTTAAAAAATAAAAATTAGTATGACATTTTCAAATAAACATGATAAGAAATAATAATAAAATATCACATGCTCCAATGATTATTTTAACATCATGTCAAACATATATATTCGAATTAAATTATTAATTTAATGATTTTCTTTTTCTATTTTAGTTGAAATTATTCAAGAGAATATATTAAAATTATGAGTCTCAATATATTAACAATTTTCATAAACTATATGAAGCAATAAAACATATTGATCCATCTATAGATTAATTTTGAATACACTTAAAATTTGTTTTATAAGTGTTTAAAAAACAAAAATAATGACTTAATGAAAATTAGAATGAATCATCTCATTCTTTACAAAGTGATAAAAGGATGAAAAAAAGTTATGATTTTATAACAATTTGTATAGTAAGGAATTTTTTTAAAATTAATTTATATACCTGATGAATGAATGTTTTACCTCAAATAATGAGTATTTAAAAATATTAACAAAAGTTAATAGAATATATATTGCAATAATTCAACATGAGGTGGTTAAAATAATAATTTATATAACTTGTTTAAAATGATTTTAACTGATGATAAAATAATAGTAATAAATAAATATATGTTTCTCAATAAATTATATAATGACATATATGTTACGTGAAGTTTTGGGATTATACATAGAAAGAGAAATCAAGTAAATTAGATACTTCAAAAATTATCTTTACAATCCAAAAAGAAAAGCAACACCATGAAATTGAAAAGTCTAAAGAGAACCAAAGGAAAGGACATAACATGCTTCAAAATTATTGGAAATTTTGTTCTTGAAGAGCTTGCTCATTGGTTGCATTCCTTATGAATTAGGCCTTTTGAGAATTGCAATTGTGATTGATATTGGATTTAACATGTTAACTGGTCCATTATCATGTTCATTAGAGTGTTTGAAAAATATGGATTAGTTGAATTTTGCTGAAAATTTGTTATATGGACAAGTCCCAAAAGTGATGTGTTCACCAAGAAAAAACGAATTTTACTTTTGTCTTATAATTGTTTTACAAAAGTAGGGTCATTAGGTAGGGAATTGATCAAAAATAAAGTTCTTAATGTTGAAAAAAATGCATTATTGGTCTTCCTAATAAGAGATCTATACCAAAGTGTCTAATATTTAGGATGCAAATTAGAAATAAAGGGCGAGAAATTTATTGGTATAAGACATGAGAGGGGAGAAACTTGAGGAGTGAAATGAGTTAGTGTCTAATTATTTGTGTCATAGTTAGTTCTAGAAAAATCTTATAATCTATAGTTTCTAGAATAATCATGTAACTTATGGAGGAAATTTAGCCACTTGAAAAAATATTTTTACAAATTTTAAAATAGAATTTATGAAATTTTAAAATGAAATATATATGAAATGACCATATTATCCTTCATCGTCCTCAACTTCATATTTCTATATTTCTATAATAGAATAATACAAAATTTTGTCCGGACAACTTTAAATTTAAATCAAATTTACATTAGTTCACTATTTAGATTAATATGTTTGAAATCAAATAAAAGCAAAAATTTAATTATATAATTTAATGAAGAACTACTCTTTTATAATCTAGTAAACATTTTTAGTTTACTTTAAATGCAAATATATCATCCTATTCATTTTATTTGTGAAGTTACATTTTAACATCTTTTAAAATATTTTTTTTTAAATATTGAAACTAATTTTATTTATTCTTTAATATCAATCTAATATATATTATTAATTTATCACACTTGTTTCTTTTCATGTATATTTATTAGAGCTAAAATAAAAGTGAAAATAATTAATTATATTTTTAAATAATGAATTTTTATATTAAAGTAGGCATTTTTAGTAAGTATAATGAATAGAAAAATATTAAGAATTAAATTAAAGTAATAGTAAAATAGAGTAATGAATAGATATCACAATAACTCATAAAAAAGTGAAATAATAACAAAATGAGTTAATAGTATAACAATAGCTAAAGATGTTTCTAGAACTATTTAGTTTCTTGTTATCATTCTTGGTAGATATTTGTTTGCATGAAGTTACATTTTTACCTTTGATCATCATTCACTTCATATATATAAAGATGTTTTTAGAATTATTTATTTTTCTTGCTATCTCTTAATAGATTTTTGTTAGAATGAAATTACATTTTTATTCTTGATCGTCTTTATTTGTGAAGTTACTTTTTAACATCTTTTTCTTTAAATTCAATTTAATATATATTATTAATTTTATCACACTTATTTATTTTCAAATATATTAATTAGAGCCAAAATAAAGGTGAAAATAATTAATTCATAATACATTTTATATTAAAAGTAGGCATTTTTTATAAGCATAATGAATAGAAAAAAAATATTAAAAATTAAATTAAAGTAATAGTAAAATAGAGTAATGAATAGATATCATAATAACTCACAAAAGAAAAGAAAGTGAAGTAATAACAAAATAAATTAATGGTAATAACAATAACTAAAATTGTTTCTAGAACTATTTAATTTTCTTGTTATCATTTTTGGTAGATTTTTGTTAGCGTGAAATTACACTTTTACCCTTGATCATTATTCACTTCATATATAGAAAGATGTTTCTAGAATTATTTACTATCTTTCTTAATAGATTTTTGTTAAAATAAAATTATATTTTTATCCTTGGTCGTCCTACCACTTCACTCTTCTATATAATAGAAATTTAGTGTAGCTTAATGTATTGTGATTTCTGGAATTTGATTAGACCTTTAGCGTTTCTTATTAATTTTTTTTTCATAATGCCTCTCAAATCTAACCGACAGAGTTTGTTGGAACAGAAAAGAATTAAAATTGCATAGTTTAGTTTATTAAAAGTAATAGAAATATATCTCAATTATAGTACCAAGTTTACTTGTTATGCACCGTTAGTGTCCATTGTCAACTATTACGATAGTAACATGTGCTCCTTGTCATTGCTTGATGATGATTGATGGATATATTTACGATATTTATTGGTATGCTACATTGTTGAAATGCATTTCCTCCGTTAAAATTTGAGGATATTTAATGGAAATATAAGCTATTTGGTGATGTGTCCCAATTAGGATGGAGTTTAGTGGTTTGAAGTCCATGTGAGACAAAATTCAATATTTATAAGTTTAAATAATTGTATAATTTAATATAATAATGGTATATATATATATATATATATACCCATAATCTAACAAATAAGGGATATTTATCCTTTTCATTAACAAATATATATTTACTAAATCAAAAAATCAATTCTTAATTTCAAAAATACCATGTAACTTAAAAAATAAACTCATATATTCTTTTACATATCAGAGTTCATACCCAATGTAAAATATCGAATCCTATCCCAATGGTAATAGCTAATTACATTTTATTTCTACTTTTTTTAAAAAAATTGTAAAAATCTCTTAAATTTGATGGAATTTGGATACATCCTAAAACGTCTGTGTACATCGAGTTTTGATTTCAAATACATCTCTTAACTTTTCGATACATCACGTCTCGATTTCGAATATATCACTCATTATCTTGATACACGTACGTCCCGATACATCGTGTAAAGTGATGTATCCAAGAATAGAAGAGAGCAGAGATTTTTATAATTTTACAAATGATAGAATTTTTTTAAAGAATATGATAAATAAATTATATGTTTAAGTAATTTTTCCTTCCTTTGCTCAGTCATAAAATAGGTTAATATAACATCTAGAGCCGTTAAAACGGGCTTAGTCCATGGGGCTGATCCAACCCAACCCGTTATTGGGGTAGGGTTGGAAAAAGATTTTTCAAACCCATTTGAAACTAGGGCTTGATCGGGGCCGGGCCAGGGTCGGTTCATGGGCCAAAACTTTTTATTTAAGGGTAACTACCGATAATCTCACTAGTATATAATCTAATTACTTAAATACACACTATGTTGTAATATAAAGAATCTTACCAGATTTTGGTACGTCCAGATATGTATATCTCGGAATATATGGACTCAAAATCAATTTGTTCTAGATACACTCCATCCAAGTAAATTCGCATGCATCTAAGATACATAGACAAATCTTGCGCCCTTGCCTCTCTCCCATCTTGATGTTCACTCTCTTATCTCGCTCGCGTATCTAGTATGCGAGATATATGCTAATTACACTAGATTTTTTGCTAGTATTGAAACAAACCATTATTTGTCATATTTGATTTGAAAATTTCCTTATTTTCTTGATGTTAAAGAACTATAAGTTTGAAAAGAAAAAAAAAGTAAAAAAAAAATAGGGCTAGCCCGCCCCAACCCTCGACCCTTCTAAGGTTGGGTTGGGTTGAACATTTTCAGGCCCTTCCAAATGAAGGGTCGCCTGTCCTAGCCCTTCAAATTCCTTGGCCCACGAGGCTTGGATCGGGTGGGGCTGGGTCGACCTTTTTTTTTTGACAACTTTAAATTAACATCTAAATAAAAGAGAGATAATTTTTTTTTTAAAAATAATTAAATTAATTAATAAAAATCATTATAAATATACATTACTCCCTCCATCCCATTTGATGTGTCACTTTTCGAATTTTGAGATTCAAATAAGTCTAACTTTGATCGTAAATTTTTCACAGATCTTTTAAACATTTTGAATTATCAATTATTGCGACTTATAGTACTTTTTATGTAGTTTACAAATATATAAATTTCATTTCAAAAAAATTAAAGATTTCATGTGCAAATTTTTGATTAAATTTAAACTGTTTGATTTCGAAAAACGAAAAGTGTCGTGACAGAGGAGCATTTATTAGACACAAACATTGATAATGCATGTATCGAGAAAGGCGAAACAAACAAAAACTGATAAAAAAAAAGAAAAGGAAAATCGGAGTGTGTAGAAGAAAACAAGAAGAAAAGATGCCTCGGAGTCGATTTGCAGGATCATTGATTTCTCCAAAGGTGGATGTTTACATTGATATGGGAAACCCTTTTCTAAATCACACTGTTGATGCTTTCTTGAAGATCGGCACTGTAAATTTTCTCTAAATTCATTTTCATTTCTTCCAAAAAAAAATTCGATCTTGTGAAAATGGGTTTGCTTAATTTTTATCCTAAATTTAGGTTGCTGCCACCAAAACTGTTGCTGAAGAAACTTACGGAATAGTCACTAGAGGTTTGATTTTTAGTGCTCTCATTCCATTTCTTGAATACCCAATTTCAAATTAATCATTCATCTTTAATTAGTACTCTCGCTGTCCCTAATTACTTGTTCACTTTTGAATTGATTAAGAAAACAATGATTGACATAATGAATTTACCATTTTAGCCTATTAATTATGAAGTAGATGAATTAAAAACATAAAGATTTTCAAAAAGTTTCACCTTTTTCAAAATAATTAATTGATGGTATAATATATAAAAAAATTATCTTTTGTTGATTTGTCAAGATGGACAAATAATTATGAACAACTAAGAAAAGCAAAGTGAACAAGTAATTAGGGACAAACGAAAGTGGACAAATTAGGGGGAAGGAGTATTGATTATGTGTTGGGAGTGACTAGAATATGACCTATGTTACATTACCTGGACTTGTATAGACAGCTATAATTACCCCATACTGTTTTTCCTGGTTATTTTGGTTTTTTTATTTTATGATAACGGTGGTGATTGGACCAGCTTTTGATAACCTCGGTAAATTCCATGTGTCCACCTCCCACCAACAAAAGGTTGGAGGAAATTACGTCAACAAGACTAGTACATATGAGAAAAGTTCACCTAGTGTTTTTTTTGCCTTTGTTGAGATTTGAACCTCAGGCTCTATGGTTCTCAACCTACTACATTGATCACTAGGCCACACCCTTAAATGCCATAGTTATTGATTTTTTTGGTAACGGTTAATGCTTTTACTGTTTAGTCCAATGACTACACTAAGCATCATCACTATTAATAGTTGAGGTAAAAATCCAATATTCTATTTTTGTTCTTTTGATCTTTTGATCTTTTTCTCGTGTTATGGTAAAGTGTTAGTTCCTAAGTTTTTAAGTTACAAGCTTTTATATATAGAAATAGCCAGACTATTCAGCTCACTATTTTGCAATCAACATGGTCTTTGCAGGCAGTGTTTCGAGTCACAACTTTGAGAAATCGGTAAGCATGCCTTAAATAGTGTCACATCATTTACTATATTTGTGCAAAATTCTAGTTGATTGTTTTAGAGGTGTTGTCTATTCAGTTCTATATAAGGGAGATGTTTTCTAATAATTTGGAAATTGAAGTCTCAAATTTCTATCATTCTTTCCGTCCTAGGGATAACATTTCTCTACCGTGTTTATCCTATGCATCTCTCTCGAGTAGTGTTGTCTTCTTTACCTTACAATGTGTCTGCTGATAAGTTCAGTCCTGGTGAGGGAGGTAAACAATATATTTTAGCCACACAAATCATACCGTTATTCCTGTTGATTATCGTACCAATTACAGGCTCCTACGTACTTCCTCCCTCCGTATCCAACTGTATCTCAGCTAGTTTTCCTCTACCTGGGTCTAAATAGTTTAATCCGTTCTATGTGATGCCCCTGAAATGTTGCTTTTTTGGCTTATCACTCAAAGATCAATTTATGCATAGTAAGCAAAAGTTGTAGCCAAATTTTTTACCATCTACAATGTAGCTAACTGCAGGCCTAACTTGGTAATGTTTATCTTAAAGACAGCTTATCCGGACCTGAAATTGTTTTTTTAGTAAAGTTTCGGGGTAAGAGCAGCATTTCTCTTATACTCTGCTCCAACAATGTTTCAATTATTCACCACAGAACATAAGTGGCTATTGGGGAGGATTTAATAATGTTGACTGAAAAAACGGATCGACCAACATGGTTGTTGCATTCTAACTGAATTTACCTCTGATTGCAGTTGAAGAAAATGTGTAAAGAAGGTGCTTATTGGGGTGAGTAATCTGCACAAGATCCACCCGTATATAAATTTTAAAATGGGTTGTTAGAAAGAAGTTCTTAGTTTCCCAATTTGTTGAAATTTCAAGTGGATTATGTAACAAATGTTGTCTCTTTGATCAGGGACTGTTGCTGGGGTATATGCTGGAATGGAGTATGGAGCGGAGAGAATTCGTGGAACCAATGATTGGGTAATTTGTACTGCATTTTTATATTAATTTGCTCAACGGATGGAAGTTGATTGCCTGTACTTATATATGCGAAGTATAAGTTTACATAGTCAATTTTGTAACGAGGTGTAATTTTCACTAGTACTGACCATCGTACATTCTATGTATCTGACTAATTAATTTGCTCTTTTCTTTTACTGAAAATGATGGTTTTTGGTACGTGGTACGTAATTTAATTTGGACGAGTGTTAATATTCACTGGTCCTACTGAAAGAAGGTTGAGATTTTGAAGTTTCTTTTCTGAATAACTAGTCAATATCTTTTTTTCGATTCATTTTGTTTTACTCTGTTTGCAGAAGAATGCTATGATTGGGGGTGCGTTGACAGGAGCTCTCATATCTGCTGCAAGCAACAACAACAGAGACAAGATTGTAATGGATGCCATTACAGGAGGTGCTGTTGCTACTGCTTCAGAGTTCCTTAATTATCTCACATGAATTTACTTACCAAACTGCTAAAAACATTGCTTTTAGTATTTGCTCTATTTCTCTCTATTTGACTACGTTTAACTCGATCTATAATTTTAGCTAATCTTTCCCAATAATTGTCATACCTTGTTTAGTATTTTCAGTGGTTACTCTTTTTATTTTCTTGAGCTGAGGGTCTATCGGAAACAACCTATCTACCTACCAAGGTAGGGGTAAAGTTTGCGCACACATTACTCTCCTTAGACTCCACCTGTCGAATTATACTGGGTATGTTATTGTTATATTGGATTTTGAGATGCGTTCAAATGGGAGTGACATGAATACTGAGGATTCATTCGATGTATAGCTTATCCTCACTTGCTCGGCATTGAGGAGAGTAGTTGTTCTCAATAATTTGCTTCAGATTTCAAGTTATCTGGGATGGACAAAGGTGAATCCTAAAATACTACGTCCAATTGCCCTTGAGCCCTAAAATACTACGTCCATATGGGGTTCCACTTGGTCCCTAAATTACTAGGTCCAATAGCCGCATTCCACGTGGAAATAGTATTAGTTGTGCCAACTAATATTCCTCTATCATGTGTACGATAATGTATGAACATATCTGTCCTTTTGCCACCCCTTTGAGTAACGAGTCCTTCCCTGACTTCAGGCCATGAGTTCCTATTTCTTTTTGAGAGAGAAGTGTTTTTACTAAACACTATATCATTTCTGAAGCTCGAACACAAAATTTCTTTTTAAAATTTATAGAGGAATTTTGTCCATCTCACCACATTCTTTGGTTACACACAAGAACCTTAATTTCATGAAAAATAACCCAAAATATGATTATACGAGATCCCAATATGATTGTCAACGCTTGGAATTCTTTTTGATAGAGAATGTTTCTCTCCCAAATGGGACCTTATGCGATGATATGAGGTCAAAATACGTATATTAATCATTATTTGTCTCATATTTAATCTTTTTCTTTATTGATTTAAGCATGAAATTTATGTATTATTCTTATATGAGTATTTTATTGAGAAAAGACATAAAAAAAACTTGTATGCATAACTTAGTTTAGCAATATAACTTTACTGGCGTTTCTTTACCCCCTAATGTAGTTTGAGTTGGATTTAATATCCCCTTCAAAACAAAGAACCAATCTTGCTATTGTAGGTGTTGTTCACGCTTTGCCACGTCAGAATTATAATAATTTTAATTTTCTCTTGTTTTTTCCTTCTTAATTAGTCAAAGTTTTTTCTTTTTTAATTAATGATCTCATGTCTATCGAATATGGCTGTCATTCAGCCTTTTATATTAAAACTTGTAATGTAAGTTTATAATAAAAATTAATGGTCAATTATCACAAGGAAACTAGTAAGATTGTCGTGTCATTTCGTGCAGAACATGTATTTGAAAATTGAAAATAAAAATCAACCCTTAGATATTGTTTTTTACTTTTTAATATTAAAAAAAAGATATCATCAAAACATAATAGTTTGCCGCTCTTTAATTGATTTAAGTAAATTTCTTTACGCTATTTGTATATAATTATCCTCTTTTGTAATATATATGCCAACGGAAATGACTGGTTTCAATTTACTAAAGCCTTAAATAACATTAAGAAATTAAATATCCCTTTAATATAAGTGGGTTATTTTCGAAACTAAATATAATATAAAAAAAATTAGCCACTAGACTGCAAAATGTTGTAGCTTCTATCAACTGAGTTAAGTTTAGGACAAGTTGGGTTCAACTAAAACCTATTGCTTTTCCATTCGAATTAAATATATACTCCATATTACTTAAATAATTAAAAGATATATACATATAATAAATCAAACTCATCATACAAAATTATTTACTCTAGATTTTGAATCCATCAACACTAAAAGGAACAAATCACAAATTATGTAAAAAGTAATAACAAGGAATTTAAGATAAATCGAGTCGTCCGAATTATATATATTTTAAAAACAATAAGTATATAGACACAGAGGCGGACCCACCTTGATTAGTGATGGTGTACGTGCACACGTTAATTTCGAAAAAAAACCATGTGTATGTATGTATATCTATCTTAAGAAACTGGCAGAAACTAATATATAATTAATTATGCACGCATGACCATAGGAGTGTTCTTGTACCTGTTGGTACAAGGTAGATGAGCCACTTGCGAGACCAAGGTTCAAATCTAGCTATTTCATTATTTTTATTTTAAATTTAGCTTAGAGATCATATATGTGGCACCGGAAGTCTTTAAATTCTTAGTAGACATACATACCTTACGCTTATTCTAAACGTTACCAGTTCTAAATTCTGAATTCGTCAACATCAAAATACATAATACTTTCAAAAGGGTACAAATGACTAGTTATATATGTTAAAATGAAGGAGATAACTTATATATGTATTGCACATATCAATAAGGTTGGTGTTACAATTCAGATAATAAGCCACCTTCAAACAAACATCAAATTAAATAACCAAAACACAAAAGCCATGAGAGTATAGTATAGTAGCATCCCACACTATTAATTACATGGCTATAGTCTTATTCAAATTATTATACAAAGCTTTTACAACACAATGTTACATAACACACTTGATAATAAATACATAAAAACAATTTTTTTCATATCCATATAGTTGAAGCACTGTATATATAGACTATAGTAGAACTTCAACAGTTGCAAGGGTCACAGTTGCAGCTTGATCCACACTTGCACCCATTTCCTCCTTCTGTTGCTTTCTCAATTGATCCTTCAACCATTCTCTTGCTGCAACATTTATCATACAAAATAAATTAACTTGTGATATTTTGCCATTTTTACCAACTTCCCCATTTAAATTATTATATTTGTAATACCTTGAGTTCAAATTATATGCACCGATGATGTAAAAGTTGAGTTACAAAAGTTAAGATACTACACATTACTCACGAGAAAAGTGAGATTTGTAATCTTGAAAGTAAGACAGAGATTACCTGCTATGATAGGTGTATATAAAAATGGATTTTTAGGTAATTGATCAACCCTAAAAGATATATAGCTCATTAGGAGGCTATTGTTCAAGACCATATAAGTAGAGTAGCCCTTATTAATCCACTGGTGTGAACTCAATACCCCACATTTAAGACTGGACATCTGGAGTGTGGATGATATAAAGATTGTAATGAAATAATAAATTGAATAAAACCATATAAAAAAGATATGAATCTTGGGCCTAACTAACTGATCAACCGCAGAAAAGTTAGCTCAGGAAGGGAGAATTTTCTCCCGGACCATATATAAGGAGATCATCAAGTAACCCTTAAGGCCTTAACCTACCGATGTGAGGCTCAACTAAGGTAAAAGGGACATGATAGTGAAAAATAATTCTTTCAAATTCGATTGATATATTTTTTAAAATTTATTTTAATTCGATTGATATTACTTGAACTCAATTACTTTATTATAATTTATAAGTCATCTAATCATGTTGATATATTTTAGACCATAAATACATAAAACTAAAACTCACAACAAAATAAAGTATTAGTTACTTGTTCATAGGTGCAACTCCTTCGATGATGGTAAAGGTAGTGGACTTCTCCAAATCAGGGTACATGCTGCACCTGCAATAAATTGAGATACTATAACTATCGCAACTCATATTTATTATTCTCGAATTGAACTATATATATGTAATTTATTATATATATATACGTGGTACATATAAAATTTTATGTACCATCAAACTTATTTGTATATCATAAGTTTGGTTGAAATTGAAAAGAAAATATTTGAAACTGAAGTTAAAAAAAAGTATTAAGAGTTCAGGACATTTGTAAAAAAAAAAAAGTGAATCTTAGAAGCTCAGTTGACTTACCCTCCACCGTTGCCGCAACTGCAGCTAGAACCGCAACCACAGTTAGAACCACAACCAGACATTATAATTTTTGAATTTGAAAGACTTAATAATAATGAGAGTATTTCAGAAAATTAATCAAGCAAGTAATTGATGTTTCGGTGAAATTAACAAGAAAGTTTGGGGTTTTTATAGAAGGGAAGAAGGAATTGGTCATTGTATACTTGACACGTGGACCAATAGTATGGTTTAGTGAATAACGTCTTGCAAATGTATAAAAAAACTGAGATAAGAAGGCATTATACTTGCTTCTATAAAGATTGACTAAGCATATTATATTTTTACATAATAGAATAATATATGTCAAATTTCCATAGATAATCCGTTCCTAAAAAACTCCTAAATGATTGAGTTTCCTTATAGTTTGTCGCTTATATGTAGTTAAGTAAAATTAGTGTGAAATTTTTATTGTTTGCTACAAAATTTTGTCCGTCGTAAATTCCTATTGGTATACAATTGAATTCAAAGTTTAGATTTTAAATTAAGAATATTTAAAAAAGAAAAAAAAGCACATTAATACTAAGAAACAAATAGCTTAACGAATATAAATTCTTGCAATTTAAAAAGTCTTATTAGTAGTAAAATAATATCAAAACATTTTGAGATGTTCCAAAGTTAAAAGAAAATGTCAAATGAATTTTGAAAAAAGAGTGACATTAATCTATTAATAAAAGTAATGTGACGTTCAAGATGAAGATAATCAATCCTGTAATGATCTGCTCCGATTGTTATGGGCAGACCAATGGTAAAATAATCGGGTTAGAATTTTTTTTTGGGTAAAGACTTAAAATTCTAGCCTAGATCAGTCTCAGATGGAGTCTATAGAACCTTCTGGAATCAAATTGGGGTGAGTATAACTCTCGATATCAAACTTGGCGTGAAATAGTTTATATAGAACGTCAATGATTGAAAATATGTTGCAAAATGAGGGTTCTGTGGAAGGTTTACGAATTTCTAATTCCGTGTAAGCCACTATAGCGGATGTCACGCTGCTATAGCGGGACAAATTGTGCAGCCGCTATAGCGGGATAAGTTGGGTTTTAATCCGGAAAGTTTCAAAAGCCTATTATTTTTCTGTATTTCTTTCTTGGGAATTAAAATGAAAGGCGATTTAGGGAAATTACCATAAGTTTTTCCACCGATTTCCTTGATAAAGGTAAGTGAATTACTTCCCTATATTGTAAATTGATTCTTAAGCCTTAGAATCTAGGATATTGCTCTTGAGAGAGGGTTTTGACTTGAATTGATGATGAAAAAGTCTTGATCGGGGTAGAATGATCATGAATTGACACGGAGTTAGGATTTGAGTATAATTTGGGTAGTTTTAGGTCATTTGACCTTCATTGTTGTGTTTTATTATTGTTTTAAACCAAGAACAAATCAAAGCATTGCAAAAAGGGAAAGCTCAGACTCTTTAGAGTTTCCAAGGATTGATTCGAGGTAGGTGACGGTTTGTTTGTTTTCCAAAGTATGTAATGTGTGCATGTTAACTGCTTTGTAGTATTATTTGTGCAATACATGTGGGGGAAATTAGAAGGCTAATGAAAATGACTTCATGTGGTAATCTCATGTAGTGAACCTATTTATTTACTTGTTGTTTCAAATTGGTTGTTCATTGTGATTGTGATTGTGCATGTTGTTTGTGATTGATGGTTGACTCAGGTACCACGCCAGTACATGATACTAATGATTGGCTCGGATACCACACATAGTATGAATCATTAATGATTGGGTCGGATATCATGATGGTACACTAATCGTTTGTGTGTGGCTTTCATGAGAGGATTAGGTATGTGCATTTTGTGATCATATGAGACATGTTTCACATGCATGGGTAAGTCAAGGTTGTGATTGAGAATTTGTATTATGTTGTGTCTGTTGGTATATGTGTTAACATGTATTACCATTTTGTAGTTACTTGTTTACAATCATATTTTGGAAATGGCAGTATGATCATATCAGTACACATTGTGTACTAATACTGTACTTACTCTTTTCTTGTTGAGTACATGGCATATTTAGGCGGTTGATACGAGACCTCGGTTGAGAGACGTGTGACCTTCGAATCCAAGGGTAAGTTGCTCGTTTGGACTGTTTTGGATTCTTCTCCATTTCTTAGTCTATCTTTTCGGACTTAGACATTTCATAGACTTTAGTTTATTGTTTTCTAAGTTTTCGGGGTTCCATCCTCTTTTTTGACTATTTAGAGTTATGGTACTACGACTTTTATATTCTAGAGAGTTAAATTTCGCAAATGGATTTTATTAAATGATGGAGTTTATGGAAACTCTAGTCTTTATCTAATTTTAACTGTTATTTCGTTGTTTTATTTCATGATTTGATATCTATAGTAAATCTTGATTGGTTAAGTTGGGTTAGTAATTGATTTTTTCACCGAAGAATTAGTATGAATGTCACTCAGTGACAAGATCGTGACAAATCCATCTATATATTTCGACAACTATAAGATCCTCAATATATAGCTATTTTGACTAATGATTCAAATCATTTCCATTATAATTTATTTGTTTCTTAAAGTGAATTTATTAGGAGTTCTTCAAAAGTCAATCAAGATAATAAGATAAAGAGATATTATTAAATTTGCAAAATTATTTTTCTTATGGTACAAGATATGTTGTTTGAAACATTCTATGTTGACATGTTTGGATTGGCCATCAATATTCATTATATTAATGTCATAAGTTCAATTAATTGGTGTCATGACTTTGGGAGATATATTGATAGTGATCTTTTACCTATTTAATATGTTACAACTTGAGTCGATTAATCTAGACCATTTATAAATGATGCACTCAATCCTAGGAGCAAGCAACATAATTTGATCACACACTATTACAAATAAAGATTTTTTTAAAGCGTGAATTAATGAAAAAATTGTATATAAAACATAGTTTTTCTACTCATTTCGTATTGAATCAGTTCATTGACAAAATGAACGATGACAAACAATTTTTTGCTAAAATAGTGAAAAACTTTTTAATTTGACCGGGAATTTACGCATGGAATCTTCAATTTTTTTGAAATAAAATTTATATATTTGTAAACTATGTAAAAAGTACAGTCACAATAATTAAAAATTCAAAATGTATAAAAAATCTATGAAAAATTTACAGTCAAAGATAAACTTGTTTGAATCTTGAAATTCGAAAAGTGCCACATAAAATGAAACGGAGGGAGTATTAATTTTTCTTTTCTAATCAATTCAATCAAAATATTCGTGACAACAGCCGCTCAATATTATTGAATGGAAAATTTCAATCAAGATTCATCATATAATTTGTGCAGAGCATGTATTTGAAAATTGAAAATCAACCCTTAGATTTTGTCTTTAATTTTAAATATTAAAAAAAAATATATCATCCAAACATTATTCTATTAATACAATATTTTACACACCTCGTACAATTACAATATGTCACATTATACCTAGTCATATATTGGAAAATATACTAGAAAAAACATTTTCCTTATAGTACGTGACGATAACAATATTTTGTTTGGTTCGTCATTGCTTAGGAAAAAATAAATAGACTTTATTAGGAATTAGACTTGAGTGAAAATTTTAAGTTTATATGACTAAAGTCAAACTCATATTTCTCTCCATGAGAAGATAACTAGTATGTTGTATTATCTACAAAAAGAGGTTTTGCATTCGAGTTATAAGAATGAAGAAATTTTTGATAGAAAGTATTTGTACTCTTTACTAAATGACAATAATTTGCCATTCTTTTTTTACTATATAAAACCGAATAATGATTTATACATGTGAAAGCAAAATGAATTAACAAGAAAATGAAAAGTATAAAAGACGATGAAGGAACACTTGTATTTTAAGAATTCTAATAAATAAGTGTTTGCGATGAGTTTAGCTTACCCACACCGATGGTATAAAAGATTAATTTGTACACTATATTTAACTTATTATGATGGATTATTTACCATGTTTTATAGGTTAATGATTCAAATTTTCTATTAAACGATAAATATTTCAAAGGTCTCCAACTTATACTCGGTGTTTCGTGTGAAAATATGAGCTATGAGCTTTAAAATTTAGCTCAAGTTGTTCATCAATGGAGATCAATAATCTAGAGAGAACTATGTAATAAGAAGATATTTTGAAAGTGAAAATTGTATTGATCTGAATTGTTATGTGCATGTATAATAGCTATGAATATATAGAGTAAAATGCTAAGCTAACCGCCTTAACTAACTACACTTTACAGCTGTACAATTAACTACTAATCTAATTAATTGTAACAATATTAACAACCTAAATTGTCACATCTTAATACTCCCCCTCAAGCTGGAGGGTGCAAAATGTTAAACACTCCTACCTTGTTCGTCAAATAGGAATGTTGCACTTTACTAAGCCCCTTAGTTAGAAAATGTGCTTGTTCTTCAGTTCTAACAAACATTGTCTCAATAAGTCAACTCTTGATCTTGTCCCAGATAAAATGACAATCTACATTTATGTGCTTTTTCGTTCATGAAATATTGAATTAGATGCAATCTGTAGAGCAACTTTACTGTCACTCATAACTGTCACGGGCTGTTTCACTGTTACTCCCAACTCTTGAAACAAGTCTAGTAACCATGTAACTACAACCACTGTTGAAGCCATGCTATATATATATCCTACTTCTGCAGAGCTCCTTGGCACGATCGTTGCTTCTTAGATTCCCAGAACACCAAAGAACTCCCAAATTTTACTAAGTAACCTGTCACAGACTTTCTAGTATTTGGGCAAGCTGTCCAATCTGAGTCACACTAACATGTGAGCTCTTGACTAGTTAATAAACTCATGAGAATACCTTTCCCGGATGCAAGTTTCAAGTATCTTACTACTCTGATAACAACTTCCCAATGAGATTGTTTTGGCTGTTGCATGAATTGACTTAATGTTTGCACAATGTAGCTGATGGTCAACTATAACAATTTTCCCATTTGCCTCTGATAAGTACCCGTATCTGCTAATAAGTCATCACCTCTACTCCGTGTTACTTCATCAAACTTTGTAGTGGTTAACCTGACATTAGTCTCCAAAGGTGTTGTTAATGGTATCTCTCTCCCAAGTCCTATTTCTAAGATCAGATCTAATAAATACTTCTTCTGATTCAATAATATTCCAGATTTAGACCTCAACACCTCTATCCCCAAGAAATAATTAAGATCTCCTAGATCTTTGACTTTGAACCATCTGTGAAGTGCTTCCTTTGCATTACTTGTAATACCTTGAAACTTGGGAATCGGGACTTGGATTGGAAAGAAAAAAGTTGCAGAAAATGATCTGGTGCCAGGTTCTACCAGTCGACCTACAGATCGTAGAAGGTTTTATGGGTTGTAGGAAAGGTCTCTTAGGAATTGGAAACAATTTTTAAAAAATGTCAAGTCTCAGATGATGACCAATGGATTGACTAAACGGTCCGTAGAATGGTCTACGAGTCGTAGAGAGGAGCCATAGGAGTGTTTTAGACTTGGAAAAAAGTTGAGGAACTTTGGATTCTTCGAGAGGGTCCTACGGACCATAGAAAGTCTTACGATCCGTAGGACCGGTACAAACCAAAGTTAAGTCTCCAGTTTCTATGATCCATAGGTGGCACCCATAGAGTCGAATCAACAGTTTTAGTAGGGGTATTCCATTATTTTCCCACCCCTTCTAAGACTAAACCCTGATGTTTTTACCCCTAATTAAGGATTTAAACCGTGTTGATCAACCCTTTTATGTTCATTAACGTTCCAAAGACTTAGAGCAAGGATCCAAGAGGAGAAAGCTAGGGTTTTCAAGCATCTTCTTTAAGTTCTTCGAATTTCTTCAAGAACATTGTTCTTCCATGTATGTAAGGCTATTTATAGTAATGGACTGAGTTTTTTCTCACGCCCTACATCTAAATTTAGTCAGTAAGAGTCTAATATAGGGTTATACCCTTAGTTTCAAGAACTCTTGTTATGTGTTATGGTATCGATTCCGAGTTTTATATTCTTGATTTTGACTTGCTATATATTATGCATTGGGATCTTTGAGTTGTTGTTCATGTTTATATTCCAACATGATGACTCCAGAAGTAAAGTTTAAAGTATAATTTTGAGTAGTGTTTAAAGGAACAAAATGATTCCCAAAATGTATCATTTTTACATTGAAAAGAGAGCATTATTTTCAGAAAAGTGTAAGAGTTTTTTCAAAGTATTTCAGAGCATTACCTCTGAAAAAGGCCCTTTTGAGAACTTATCTCAACCCAGAGAGAATATTTTTTACTTGAGCATTGAGTTATATATTTTGGGAGTATTATTGAGCACCGATGGAGTTCATACAACTCACATTCCCAATAAATCATGTAGACAACGTGAGTTAAAATCACACCGAATTTCAGGTGACTCCTCACTGCCTTTGAGAAGACCTTTATAGTTGATCCATGAGTTGAGTATGTTCTATACCCTGGTAAATTATAAGACAGTTCTTACAACGTGAGAGAAATGTTGTATCATCCCGAGACTCATTGTGATGATTGTTACTTTTTTTTGGTAAATAGTTGTATTATACCAAAAGTGAGAATTGAAGTACAAGGGGTGAACATGCTACTGGACAATCGTTGCAATAGTCAGTTCAAGCTTCTAAGCCACAATACCTAATAGTTGCAATTACTGCATTACACAGGATGTTTATTAAACTTTGCTAACCAGGTTGCTACTCTATTCTCGCTTTGTGCCTTATAATGGATTTCTTGGATGATAGTTTTGATCACGATCTTTGGTTGTGGACTCTTTTGCTGGAATATGCGCATGTTCCTCTCTCTCCAGATATGGTAAACTGCTCCTACTAATATCATTCTGTACACACATTCTTTTGGCTTTCTTCCTTTTGCCCAATTCTCAGCTATGTGAGTTCATTATTCCATTGCATAGGATCTCTGTTGATGTTCAACCATTGCAGCAACATCTTCCATATATATGCTGATACATCACACTCAAAGAATAAATGTGTAATGATCTCATTTTCCTTTTCACAGAGGGGGCAGAGCAGACTTGTTGATACCCCCCATTTGTGCAATCTATCACGTGTAGTAAGTCTTTTTTGCGCAGCTTGTTGCAGTATAAACACCCACCTCGGTAAGCCCATATTATTACAAGTTAGTTTTCTCCATGAAACCTTCTGGTACTGCCCTCTCAACTTGTTATAGAAATCTTTTGTGGAGAAGTGAGACTTGACTTGGATGTCTGTTATAGCATACCCTGCTCTACTGAAATATTTTGTAGCTTGGAGGATCTTTTGAGTAGACCAGGCTGCCTGCTTTGGTATGTCCTCAAGTAAGTTCCTCATCCCTCCATAATAACTATGAATCCATTTTACCCAAAGCTTGCCTTTTTTGTTGCAAATATTCCAAAGGAGTTTAGCTATTGTTGCCTTATTCCAAGTAGAGATGTCAAGGATGTTGAGGCCACCAGCTGACTTTGGGTAGCATACTCTATCCCAAGCTAATAAAGCTTTCTTTGTCATTTCAGTGGAACCAGTCCATAAGAATTTTCTGCAAATTGCTTCAATTAACTTAACCATTTTTTTGGCAAAACAAAAATTTGGGACCAAAAAACTTGTATGGAGAACAAGACAAACTTTATAAGTTGAGCTCTTCCGGTATACGACAGAAACCTAATGGTCCAAGACTTGATTTAAGGCAGAAACCTAGTGGTCCAAGACTTGATTCTGCGAAGGATCTTGTCTAAGATAGGTTGGCATTGTACAATAGATATTCGTTTAGAGCGCAGAGGCACTCCCAAATATTGAAATGTAGAACACCCATACTGAATCCCAGGACCTGTTGAATATCTTTTGTATCTGAGTTGACACACCAACACAATATAGGGAGCTTTTAGAGGGATTTGCAATAAGGACCGAAAGCTTTGAGAATTCTTGAATTTATCAAAGAGTATCTGATTGATTGGACATCTCCTTTGCAGAATAATAGGAGATCATCAGCAAAACCTAATTGAATCAGGGTTCAACCTACTGCATCTAGGATGATACTTGAACAGGGGACTGAGAGTTAGTTGAGAAGTTTTAAGGATCTACTCAAGTATTCCATTGCCAAGACGAACAAAAGAGGAGACAAGGGATCTCCCTGTCTCAATCCTTTTTTTGCATTGAAAGGATTGGTTGGATGACCATTGATCACAATTGAATAAGAAACAGTGATAACACACATCAAGATCCATTCCATAAATACCTTTGGGAAGTGCAAACCAATAATATTTGTCAAGGAAGCCCCATTCCAAAGAATCATAAGCTTTTTGCATGTCAATCTTAAGCATACATCTCAGAGACATGTTCTTCCTCCCATATCCCCTAATCAGTTCATGGCTTAATAAGATGATTGTCCTCCTTGATACAAAAGATGCCTGGCTAGTGTCTATCAAGGTATCCATGATTGGTTGAAGTCTATTGGCAAGCACCTTTGAGATTAGCTTATACAACATTGTGCAACAGACTAAGGTCTATATTCTTTTATGGACGAAGGATTTTGTATCTTTGGGATGAGAGTGACATTGTACAATTAGTGGCTCGAAACATCTTCTTCTTCTAAAATACTTCTTGCACTGGCTTGTAATTTCCACTCTAATAATCTGCCAAGCTTTCTTGAAGAAAAAAAGCATTGTATCCATCACATCCTGGTGCCTTTAAGTCAGCACAACTTTTAGGCCAAAGTTATTTCTTCATTTCTATAGGTTCCATGAGGTATTGTTGCTGCTCTCTTTTAACATAGGTCTAGAGTTCATGATCACGGGGTCAATAGCAGTAGTTCATCTACACATGATCCTAGCAACTTCATGTAGTAAACTCAATACTTTTTCTCTATCTCAGCTCTGGTTTGCACAATGACCCCATCATTGTGACCATTCTTTTATACAATTTCTAATCCTAGTTTTGATGCTTGCATGGAAATATGCAGATTCAGTCTCCCAGTCTTAGCCATTGTACTCTAGACTTTTGCCTCAGGATGTTTCTTCCACCAATCAATTTTTCAAGCTGATGCTTCATCTCTTTATCTTTTTCCAAATAGCTCGGTATCATCATACTTATCCCTCAGTTACATTTGAATCTCATGAGTTTCTGTCTAGCTAGTTGTGTCTGAGCTTCAACCTTTGGGTAAGCATGTGTGTGTAATGTTTGAGCTTTACTTTCAAGACTTCAGCTTTTTCCATATTCTCTCCATTTTGCCTCCTGTTACTTGTTGGTTCCATGAATGTTTTACTATCTCTTGGAAATCTTGGTGATTTCCAAATGTTGAAAATTTGAATGCCTGGGTCTATTCCATTGCTGAGTTTCCATATTGACACACAACATGCAGTGATCTGAAATTGTGGTCAAGGATCTATACATCAATTCGGCCATTTGATCTTCTAGAGATGATAACTATGCCTATCAATTTACTATGAACATTGAGTTGGTCCAGTGTAGAACTTCCATTGTTCTATCTCTGTGAGACCATTGTTGATCAAGCATTGATCAAAACCCTAGTTTCACTGTCTAGCACCTGGATCCCATTCTATCTTCTCCTCTTAAAATACATTGAAATTCCCATCAAACCATGGATGTTTAACTATATGTGATATGTGTCAATGCAGTCCACAAACCTTTCTATCATTTATTGTATGCAAACATATGTTGTAGTGAATTCAAACTCAGTACCATTCGAATCAACTAGACAATGTATCATTGATTGTGGGTGTGTAGCACGTTATATCAACTATGCCTGGGTTCTACAATATCCAGATTTTCTCTTTCAGAGCCCAAATAGTTATGATGTAGGACCATCCAGGAGCAACCTTCTGTATTATTTTGTAGCATGTTCCCTGCTTATCTATGCTCAACAATAGCAATAATATCAATATGTTCCTTCTTTATTATTCTGGATATTCTTTACTTAAATAGCTTATTGAATCCCCTTACATTCCATGTTGCAACCTTCATAAGGCTTGTTTTGGTGGTTTGGGGCTCTTCCCAATTGCACCCCCTAGTTGTTGCCCTCTTTCAACCTTATCAAAAGCCAATTGAATGGCTTGTTGAGTGTGTTATCCATAAGCGGATTGAATTCATTCATTTCAAATATCCTCATGAATATCATGGCTTTCCCCTTCACAACTGATTTTCCTTTTGCATTTATCCAGTCCGCTCAGGTTGTATAATAGGGTCCTCTTCAGGAACAACTTGTGAACAGGTTTATTGGTGTATAGGTCCTTGTTGTCCTTGACATTCCATACTTGTTTCATCTTCCTTTGCCCTGCCTTTGGTCCATTTCTTGACTTTCGGTTGAGTTGTTGGTTGTGCAGAGAGCCCAATTTGGCAGCATGTTGGACAAAATGCGATTTCCAGTCACAACTAACCTTTTGTTCAAATATATTATATTTTGGGTCCATTACTCTTACCACCTCCGGTAATGGTCCAGTGATATTAATCTCCACTAGAACTCTAGCATAGGATATGTTCTAATTTCGTGGTGATTAATTACGCATATGGGTTTCCCTAAAACACTTGTGATTCTGCTAAGTGATTTGGTCCCCAAAATTTAATGGCAGGTTAGGGAATTTTACCCATAGCGGTATTACCTTTAGTACCTCATCTTTGAAATTGAAGTTGGTAGTCCATGGTTTCACAATGACAGGCTTGTAGTTTATATCACTTCACTACAAAATAGTCTTCATTGTGATAGTAAACTTTAAGTTTCCGAGTGTATTCCGCTTACCCTTCCAAAACCTTGTTACAGCTGCAATGGTTGGTGAATCCCAATTACATATAGTATGAAACATTCTTCCACATTGCTGCTTCTTTAGCTACTTCATCTTCATTTAGTTTTCCAATTTTGACCCCATCCTTCACCATTGGTGGGATAAATTGTAAATCCATTCCTTTCGATGCCATAGTATTTCCTTCAAACAATGAGAATGGCTTCTCGGTCACCGTGTCGGTCGGCATGGTCAGTTTCCGATGTACTTCTCTAAATCCCTTCCTTGGTTCCATGGGTTGACATCGCTCTACCAAGTTGGCCTTGTGAATATCTTCCGTCATCGCCCCTTCTTGTACTGCAGCAACCACTGGTTCTACTATCGTCCTGTGGGGTGTGCTTTCCTTCGACCTGTGTCATCTCCTTCTGTGATGGAGGGTTTATCGTCACTGTACCTGGTGTTTTCGATCCCTCGCATCCGTATGTATAGTACCACTTATGCTTGATTGTTGGGCAATAGGTGTCTTTGTAGTAGTCATTTTCTTGCCATCCCTCTTCGGTCGTCCTCTAGCCATTCTGGCACGGTGGCTGCGTAGCTTCATTGCTATGTGCGCACCTTAGTGGAACGGCTGTTAACGTACGCCGAGAGAAAAACTGATTCTTATGTATTTTTTATTTACTTTTATTGTTAAGCTTTAAACGATTTTATCTCATGCTTATGTTTTACATTTAATTGAGTTATATTTCAACCATTTTAGTTCAGTTAATGTTCCCTTTAGCTATATTATATATTCGTACATTTAATGTACTGATGTCATTCGATCTGCATCTTTTATAGGATATAGCTACAGGCAGTGGCGAAATTACAGCCAAAAAATAGGGCATCCGCACCCGTGGTCTCTTCGTAAAATTAGATATTTTATATGTATATCTTTTAAGATTTTGTATAATATTATATTCTTGCACCCTTACTACGAGAAGTCTAAATGGTCCACGTGGTTAAATGTTGAGCTTTTGACCTTGAGGATTAAGGATCAATTCTCACTTCAATACATTTTACTTGGTGCACCCATGTTCAAAAAATTCTAGATTCGCCTCTGGATACAGGTGTTCAACTTCATCAATCAACACTTCGTTGAGATCACTTCACACTCGTGATAACATTTTTGGTGAGACCTATTTGCTTTCGGAGGACTCCAATCATTTTAGTTCAATTTTAGTTTGTTTAAGGTTGTCGTGAGTCTTGTCCCGGCGCCTGTCTTAAAATAGTAGAGTCTTCATAAATAGACAGTATTGAGAGTTTCAGTATTGTTTTTCAGATGTTTTGTTAAAACTATTACTACTATCATTCAGTATTTTCAGACATTTAAATTGAGAACTTTGACTTAATGATTTATTTCTGTTTTAAAGCCTATATCTACCTGTATTGCTTATCAGAAAAAGGACTATAGAATTGTCCTTGTCTTTCATAATGACCTCATCCAGTGCTCTTGGATGAAGATGCAATATCAACATGATTCATAACTGGTGATTGATCCCTTCTCCAACTATCAAAGTTACCTTCATTCCTTCTCCAACCATCAGAGTTACCATTTCCTCCTCCATATGGTTTCCTAGGTGAATAGCCAACTAATTTGTAACAATTGTCCCTTGTGGGACCTTTCATCTAAGTCACACTACTTTCCTCTGAATCCTGTACCTTTTCCTGCTTGCAGATTCAAGACACTTGCCTGCAGTGCCAAGGATTCCATCTTCTCAGGTGTCTTGGCAGCAATGTTTGCTGCAGCTACCTATTGACTCTTATTTTGGATTATCATGGCATATGTTTGTCCTGATGAAGGAGTTACTGACTTTATGAGGATTTGCCTCCTGGATTGGTTATATGATTCATTCAAGCCACTAAGGAAATGGAGCAACCTCTGTTTGTTCAAATGTTCAATGTAGTCCTTCGATTTCTCACACCCACAACTTGGTGATGGAACCAATACATAGTACTCATACCACAATTCCTTCAATTTTGAGAAAGAAACTAAAACAAAATTGGTACCTTGCATCACTGTAGTGATTTCCTTGCGTAATTATCAAATTCTTACTCTATTCACTTTTGTCAAAGTTTTCCTTCAAATCTTCCCAAACCAGATGTGCATTCGAAGAATAAACAATCCCATTTGGGAGATTTGCAAAGATTGTGTTCATGAGTCATGATAGGATAATAGCATTGCATGTTTTCCATTGCTCATGGAATTAAGCATCAAACAAAGCCTTTGTGCATGATCTAATCACTAATCCTAATTCTCATTAATCTACTCCATAAGACATAGTTTTTATATCCGGTAAGCTTCACTGGAATAAGGACAGATTCTGAAGTATTTGCCTGGCCTAGAAATAGAGGATGAATAGCATCAATCTTCACTCCTATCATGGAAACTGCAAAAGCAAGCTTCAATTGAGGATTCGTGAAGGAATTACTCAGCGAATCAAATCTACTGTATTGATACCATGTGAAAATATGAGGTATCAGCTTGAAAACTTAGCTCAAGTTGTTCATCAACGGAGATCAATATTCTAAAGCGAACTATAAAAGAAGATATTTTAAAATTGAGAATTGTATTGATCTGAATTGTTATGTGTACAATAACTACGAATATATAGAGTAAAATGCTAAGCTAACCACCTTAACTATCTACACTAGCTTCACAACTATACAATTAACCACTAATCTAACTAATTGTAACAATATTAACAACTTACGACTTTGAATTCCGAATTTGCGGACATCAGAATATATTCAAATACTTTTAAAAAGGAATAAATGACTAATTAATTATGTTAGAAGAAAATTAGACACAATGAATGAAGGAAATAACTTATATATATATATATTGCACATAAATATATTTTGGGTTACAACTCATATAAGCATCCTTCAAACAGACATCAAATTAAACCACCAAACAGAAAAAACCATGAAAGTATAGTATAATAACATGTCACACTATTATCCTTTACATGGCTATATATAAGTCTTATTCAAATTATTATACAATGTTTTTGTGACACAAAATATTACATAACAGAATTTATTATTTCATGTTCATAGTGGAACTTCAACAGTTGCAAGGGTCACAGTTGCAGCCTGATCCACACTTGCACCCATTCCCTCCTTCTGTTGCCTTCTCAACTGATCCTTCAACCATTCCCTTGCTGCAAAATTTAATCATATAGAACCATTAATTTTACCACCAATAAATCTCTTGGATAACTACTCGAACTGAACAACTCCAAAAATAGCTCATGAGGAGGTTATATTATCCAACACATATAAGGAGAGACCAAATAACCTTTAATCCACGAATGTGGTCTAAATACCCCTACATCTAGGACTGAACATCTGGAGCATAAACGATATAAGACGGGGTCCAATATTAGATGATACAGTGAATTAGACTGGATCTAACTCTGATATAATATTCTATAAAGAAGAAATGAATCTTAGACCAAAATAACTCAACCACAGAAGCCAGCTCAGGAGTAGAGGATTTTTCAAGACCATATATAAGAAATATCTATTAACCCTTAACCATCGATATGGGCCTCAACAAGGTAAAAGGGACATGATAATTTGATAGTGAAAAATTATTTCACATTCGATTGATATTACTAATTGAACTCTTTGAAATGTTTCTAAAGCCTATAGCAATATTGATTTTTAATGACAATTAACTAATGCTGGTAAAGTGTTTAATAATCTTTTGAGGAATTGGTCAACTCATCAGGCTCATGACCTGAAGATTGAAGGTTCGAATCTTCGGACCCTCTACCTCTACTTCCCTTCCGCTCATAAACAGCCTTCCAACAAGGAGAAAGAGATAAAGAAGAAAATTCAAAGTTACTAGGTAATCAGTGAAGAGGTTTATAAAAGCCCTCTTTCTTTACAAAAAAAGGATACATGCCCCTTTCCTTTGTTAATGTGCATATTTATTACTGGTAACAATTATATTTATTTTAGTATGAACTCAACAATTACTTTATAAGTCAGCTAGTCTTGTTAATATTTTTCAGATCATATATAAATTCATAAAACTAAAAACTCATAACAAAATTTAGTATTACTTACTTGTTCATAGGTGCAACTCCCTCGATGATGGTAAGGGTAGTTGACTTCTCCAAATCAGGGTACATGTTGCACCTGCAACAAATTGACATCGTATAATTATCATAAGTCATATTTATTATTCTCGACTTGAACTATGTACGTGTATATTATTATATATATACTTGATACATATTTGTATGTACCATCAAATTTATTTCTATGTCATAAATTAAATTTGTTTGAAACCGAAAAGAGAATATTTAAACCTGAAGTTGAAAAGAGTATTTCAGTGTTCACGACTTTTCTTAAAAAAATATATATTTTAATAGTTCAGTTAGTTGGCTTACCCTCCACCCTTGCCGCAACTGCAGCTAGAACCACAACTGCAGCTTGAACCGCAACCAGACATTATAATATTTGAATTCGAAAGACTTAATAATAATGAGAGTATTTCAGCAAATTAATTAAGCAAGTGATTGATGTTTTGGTGAAATTAACAAAAAAGTTTGGGCTTTTTATAGGAAAAGGAAAGAGGGAATAGGTCATTGTCTGCTTCACACGTGGACCAATAGTATGGTTTAGAAAATAACGTCTTATCAATGTATACTATTTTTTATTTTATTTTATTTTATTGAGATAAGAAGGCATTATACTTGCTTCTATAAAGATTGACTCAGCATATTATAAATAGAATAATATCAAAACATTTTAAGAGATAATTATGTTTTGTTTCATTCATTCTATATAATTATGTGACGGTGCAATTGATTACGAAGTTCAAGATTTTAGTAATATAAATTCTTGCAACTTAAAAAGTCTTATTAATAAAAAATAATATTAAAACATTTTGATATGTCCCAAATAAAGTTAAAAATAATGTCATATAGATTAGAAGAATGTGACCCTAATTCTATTAAGAAAAGTAATGTGACGTTCAAGATGAAGACAAAATAAATCCATCAATATATTTAGATAACTATAGGATTTAAGGTAGGCTCAGTTTGTTGATTATAGGTTCGATCGAATTTAATAACTTTAATTTAAATTTTGAATTTTTAGTAAAATGTTTCTTGAATATATACAAATTATATAGTTAGAACCCAGTAATTTAAAAGAATTAGAATTCTAAATTCGTATACTTTAAATTTTGGCTTCGACTCTAAATTAGGATCCTCTCGATCGATATCCATTTTGACTAATGATCCAAAACCATTTCCATTATAATTTAACTGTTTCTTAAAAGTGAATTAATTAGGAGTTCTTCAAAAGTCAATCAAGAAAAAAAGATAAAGATATGTTAGGAGTATTAGATTTGCTAAATTATTTTTCCTATGATACAAGATATGTTGTCATGTGTTGAAACATTCTATGAAGACATGTTTGGGTTGGCTATCAATCTTCATTATATTAATGTCATAAGTATAATTAATTGGTGTCATGACTTTTGGAGATTTATCGAAAGTGATAATACCTATTTAATATGTTACAACTTGTGTTGATTTGTCTAGACCATTTATAAATGATGCACTCAATAATCCTAGGAGTAGCATATAGTTTGATCACACACTATTAGAAATAAACACATTATTCATTGTCAATCAATAAAAAATTTGTGTTATAAATATGATTTCTAATTTAATTTTTTTTATCGAATTAGCTTACTGAAAAATTGCATCGTCGAAAACAAATTATTATTAAAATAGTGGGAACTTTCTATTTTTCTTGTGTGAAAATATTGCTATTTTTTATTCTTTCTAATTCAAAAAAAAAAATCTATAAAAATAATCGTCGAATATATTTCAATGGAATAATAATGATTTTTTTAAAGTAGCGAGACATCTCATGACATTTAGTCCTCCATTGCAACAAGTTACATTTGGTCTTTGAAAACACCCAATTCAAATGGTACATAATCTAATAGTTGGTTCTTTTCATATTGTTGGAATGTATGCGTCCACCTAAGTAGATGGGACCAGGTCCTTGACACAGTTATAATAATAAACAGTAAAGACCAAATACTGAAAGTAAAGATTGACAATCAGCTTTACGTGGAAACCTCCTTGCTCAAGGGAGTAAAACCATGACTTGTTCTCAACAGGACTTTTCAAATTGCTTCCACTAATCTTCTCCAAGCAAAAGTAAAAGTCAGTTTACAAAATGAGATTAACCTGCTAATCTCCACACTAAGCAATACCTCCTATCACTTGGCTGAGCCAGAGCAGATACAACACTGCCCACTATACTAATCCTAACCGATTAATATAGACTTTAGAGTAAGAGAGTAAGTTACCCTTAACCTAGTTCTTATAATGATTCACACAGTCATCCTCTCTTCTCTTGTTAAAAATGGATTTGATCTGGCCCGTTGCATGAGCTGCGTTAATTAATTGAGTGTTCAACATGCTCTCCTTTTGTTTTTGCGTTATAGGTCTGTTGATTTTGATTATTGCTAGCGTGGTTTTGTCTTCTGTTAAAGCTCTTTCTATTCCAATAAGTTTGCTTGTATAACTTAGTGTTCTCATCTTTGAAGTATGCCAAAATGGATTTATTAATAATTGTTTCAGTGTTAGTTTCAAATAGTTTGAACTCGAGTGAATAGACTTCCCTAAATAATTACTTCGGTTCGTGGTTTTGTTAAATGGTAGCGTGATTTTGTTTTTTGTTTTGTGAAAGATGTCATTATTTTATTTGGGAAAATTGTCAACTCAACTACTATTTTAAAAAATAAGTGGTATGCGACTATTGTTTCTACACCTTCGGTTACTTAGCTATTTGAATGGTGTGATTAGATGCAAAGTGTTTTGGCAAATTACCATATTATCGTTTCTTAAAGTTGTGGGTATATTTTCACTATTTTGGCATACTCTTCCATTTCTTTTTTGTTTTATTTTATCTTGAGCAGTTCTTATATTAACTTCTTTGCCTTTCTTCTTTTGTGATACATCTGAATCTGCCTTGAGGCCTCATGGACTTCTCCATTCCCCTTGCATTTCGATTTGGGCCGTAAAGGCCCAAATTTGCTCTTCTCACTTGAGTCAGCCTCATTATCGGGTCAACAAAACTGCTGTACAGGTTAAAAGTAGCTTGATAATGCTGGAAATTAAATTTTCAAGCTCCAAAAATATCGAAAACAGGCTGATATACCTGTTGTATACACCGATATACAGTCAAAAAATATAATATACAGGTCCAAAACGTGAAAATGCAGATTGAGAAATGTAGAAATACAGAGCTCGAATAAAATCACAGATTCGGGAGTTCGAGAACTAGCGGTATACATGGTGTATACATCAAATATACACTTGGTGTATATCATGATAAGTGAGAATGAAAAGTGCCAAAGGCCCAAGAAAATTTCAGCATGTCCAAAGGAGTTAATGGGCTGACCCATGACTATTGGCAAAGTGGTAGACTTAGGACAGGTGAACGAAAAGGCCAATTTAATTAGATTTGAGCCAAAAACCAAGTTTAATTACTTCTTTTCCCTCTCTTATTATTTATATTGTATTGTTCGACTAACTTTGTCTATTTTATGGTTTAATTTAATTAAATTGTCATAGATAGCCATTTCATTTTTTATCATATTCAAATTAAAAGATTTACGTTTTTTATACTTAACTTTATTTTTATTATTAGCCTTGCAACTTGCAATTTTTCCCTTTAAGAATGACCCCCCTTAGTTTATTTCCCTTTAAAAATAATTAATAATTAAAAAAGAATGTATAAATAAATAAATAAATAAAAGAAATGAGTTTTTTTACTTAGTTAAAATTTAAAAAAAACTAGTCAAAGTCATTTTAGTCAAATCTCCAGTCAATCGCAAGTTAGCGGACATTCTGAGGGCCTAGCACCTTCTCGGAATGTACATTTGAACCCAAACCCTTTTATTTTCAATTGATTTTATCTGTTTAAATCTTTTGAAAACTTTAAGTTTTTTCTTAAGTTTTATTAAAAATTAAGTGGTGACTCTGTTTTTTTGGAAAATCGATTTCTCAAGAACCATAACTTTAATCGATTTTTCAAAAACTTAGACATTTTTTAATTTATATTTTCGAGTAAAATAGAAATGACGACTCTGCTGGGGAAATGAATTAAGTTCTAACCATAAGATTTGACTTATTTGATTAATTGTTATTAATTGCTGAATTATTTATCTGTGCTTATTGTGTTTAAACTGCTATTACTGTCATTGCAGTTCATGACATTTCTTATTGTATGTACAGTATATTAAAGGACGATTTTGCGGAATCGTAGCCGAACTTTTTTATACTCAACCCTTTTCTGGAATAATCGATAATTTATTGGTTCATTATGCGTCCAATGGTTGTCGTGAGTTCCAGCCTAAGTTGTCCACTTGGGTTCCCGGTCTTTCAAAAGCCACTGTTAGTCAACTAGCATAGAGCGAAACCGAATCCCCAATTTAGCGCATTTTGAACTAAGTTGACCCAACACCCAAGGTGTATTGAGCCCATTAGAAGCCCACCTTGTGTCTATTTGACCCATTGATCAATAAAAGACAACCATGCTTATGTGTTTAATTGAATGATATATATGTCATTTTTAAACGAATCAATTATTTATAGGTTGGGGGTAGCTTACCTTTGTCTATTTTTCTTGTAGGATGAATCCAGCACATGAGCCTCTGAGAACCCGAATGGTGACCATACCTGATCCTTACCTCCAAGTTTGATGGATATTCATGAATAATGGAGACAAGAGAAAGGTTCAAAGACACATAGGCAATCTCTCCTCACTAATGGAAATGGTGGCTTGGTCCGATTTAATTGGAACAATGGTAAAGTTTTGGGACAGCGACAATATGGTATTTCGGTTCGGGGAAATAGAAATGACGCCGACTATTGAAGAAATCCTTGCAAGTTATGAGAGTGTCGACATGTGCAACAAGAGGAAACGTCAACCTGATACGAATCTTCTTTTCCCCAAAACATGGAATTTTACTGAAATTAAAGAAAAATTGTCACTCGTCAAAGCCAAATGGATGGACAAGCTTCCCGGACCAAATATTCCGCTTAAACAACTCTATTATTGATTTGGACGTGAAAGGGCTTATGAGAAATTTAAAGAAGAGTTTGTCTCAAAAGAAAAATGAAAGGAGACACGTCATCTTGTCTTTGCAAAATGCCTACTTGGGACGATGGTATTTTCCCAGGGACCAAACTACACTATCCATCCAAGTGTAGTAATGGTCACTCATGCTATCTTTTATGGAGTGGGCTACGGGTCGGCAACCAAGTACTACACTTTGGCGCCCATGATTTTGGCCGACATTTATAGGGCTTTGGACAAGTGTCAAAGCGGAGAACGTTTTTTTCAGAGATGCAACCTGATACTTCAATGGTGGATGATGAGACACTTGATCAAAGCCCATAATCCAGAAGAACCAGATCCGTTAAGACGGTCAGAAGAACTTGCAGGTGACGATTGGTGGATGTACCATAATCATTGCAACACAACTGGAGGTCTAAAATTCTGGTATCCGAGACTTCAGGGTTTAAGAGAAGAAAATGTACAGTGGTCAATAGAATGTCTAGTGGTGACAAAGCAAATGATGATTCGAGCATAAAAGGTCCCTTACTTGATATTTGCTGGATTAAGAGGGACTAGACCATATGCTCTCGGTCGAGTCCTTAGACAACTAGGAGGGAAACAAGAGATTCCCCAAATCGCGGACATGAAGAAATTTGCAACCGATCATGAAAATGGACGAATCTCTTATGTTGAAGACATACGTAGAACATGGAAGAATCGAAAGGTATTGGGTGAGCCGGTACCAAATAGGTTCCATCCTGAATGTTCTAAGGATTACAAAGAATGGTTAAAGTAGAGCCTCGCCGAAACTATCGAGCCTAGTCCGAACATTCCCCATATTATTGCAGATGTTGGAGCCAAACGTCAAATTCGACTTCATCGACTCCAAGAGAAGTTTGATAGGAATGAGTTAGAGCATCAACGTCGGCATTCATAAGATGCCGAAGTCACAGCTAAGTTAAAGCAAGAGCTACAAAGAGCCAAGCAATGCATGTCAGAATTGGATGATAGCATGGAACAACAGATTCAGTCGGTCGAGAGGTTCATGTATCAAGAAGGGGATCGGTTGGCAAGAGATCACCTATGGGAAAACAAATATGCTATGTGGGAAGAGGTCAGCATCGCAAAGAGGACCAGACTTGGTGAAAGATCAGGATGAGCTTGATGTTTGTTATCATCCCCTGCGTGGGATTACTTTATTTGTACTTTGCTTTGTAAGTTACTTTCCGAACTCATTTCCCTAATTTCATGTTTGTTAGACATTTTTTGAATGCTATTAATGAAATATTTTGGGGATAATGAATTGGCTTAAGAAGACATATACATCCTTCAATTCGTTAGGCTTACCCTTAGCAAAAGGGTCACATGCATGTTTAGGACGCGATATTTGTCTGTTTACTTGTGTACTTTAACTATTTATGTGGTACGCTGCTTTGAATGAGGACATTTTTAGCCCACTCCTTGTCAAAAATTTTCTGAAAAACAAAATCTCTACAATGTCAAATACAAGACACTATCAAAATGTCCAACCAAAATTCCATGAGTTTTGAGTTTCTCAGTCAGAAATAAAATCCTACTACCAAATCCTAAAACATTACTCTGTCATCTCAGGAAAGGTAAAATTGCTGCTAAGATGGAAAAAGGCAAGAACATCGAGGTGAAGACAACTGAGGAGAATTTAAGGATGAAATTGCATCGATTCAAACAAGAGATTCGAGAAATGGGAGAAAGAAGAATAGAAGTAGAACTAGCCACCGCAAGTGCGCAAGCCAAAAGTGCAGCACTAGACGCAGAGCTAGCTGCTAAGATGGCAAGATTTGCTATCATGAACGAGGAGACGGTTGCTATGCGGAAGGACATGATGTCTTCAACAATAATATAACCATGAGGCTTCAGAAGATACGCGAAAAATGCTCTTTCTTCAATCAAGAAGCCAATAGTGGTCCCGAAGACACTCACCCTAGAGCCCCTGAAGAAGATACCGATGAGGAAATCATGCATATGCCTCCCTTTCTGGGACGTCTGAAAGGAGGAGACAAAAAGATTACTCTACCAGCCTATGAGCGGTCACATAGCGTGGGGGTAAGAATCGTGCCGTGTGCTCTCATTTACGAGCACCTTAAGGCTTCACGCATGCTGAAGTGTCTCGAAGGAACCACTTTGGGTTTGGGGATGAAAGTTCTCAAAAGATGTGTGCCTACCACCCGAACCAAAGAGGACACACTATAGAAGAATGTGTGGAACTTAAGGCAGCAATTCGCAACCTGATCAATGTTGGGAAGATCCCGTATATGTGGGGTGAGAACACCGTCCTTACCTGTGACCTACCAGAGCCCAGTTTGCCAGTCACTAACCACACTTTGTTTTATTGTCACTACTTCACTCCTTTTAAGAAAACATTGTTGGATATCTACAGTCAGTTGGTTCAAAAAGGGGTCTTGGCCTCTATTAGAAAGGATGACGAAACAATCGATCTCGTTGGGATTGAAATCTAGAAACCATGCCCTTATCATGACGCCATAGATCACAACATTGGAAGGTTCCTCGGGTTTCGCTATGACGTGGAATCCCTCATCAATATGGGAAAGATTCAAGTTGAGTTCACCCCTCGTGATTAATGCAACAGTCAGAAGAAGATGCTTTAATGAAGGCACCATCTATCTTTTAGGAGCTTTATTGTATGTTTTTTTTTACTTTCCGTGTAATCTTCAAAAACTGAATGAATGAAAATGAGAATTTCCTTTTGTATTCGAACTACGTAGGGCCTGAATTCTCCTTGGGAGATACGTAGGCAGCCTTTCAAGGCTCGGTCCCTATTTTTTTAAAATTTTCTTTTCCCCTTTTCATTCTACAAGAAAACACTAAATTCACATCAACAGATACCGAGAGACGAAGCAAGAAGACCTTAGCCTAATGCAATTTAACCTCTCCGAGTCACTAGCCTCAAAATAAAATGAGCAAAATCCTGCTTGTTAAAAAAAATCAGTTCCCATTATTCCTGAGTTAATATGTTCTCAAACTCAGCAACTCTTCTGTGTTTATATGCCCTCTATGTGATATTTTGTGTCATATTGCCATGAATCGAAACTAACAAATTTGCCTTTGAGTTGTTTTCTTCTACAGGTAGTTAGAACTTATCTGTGTTGATAAGCTGGTTGAACACCCTTATTTTACAAGATCAAAAGTTCCCAAAGATTCCTTCCCCAGTCAGAATTCTCGGAGGGGCAAGTCAACAATGGGTGACAACAATGAAGAGATTGGCCTTACTGATGTTGTCGTGGCTCAGCCCGTCGTTGCTGATCAAAACAAACTAATTATGCAGCTGATGCGACAGATCACTGAGATGCCGGTCGAAATACAAAGAAGGCAAGATCCACCTAATTCGGTTTTGGCTTTCAATGCTCCAGCAGACGAAAGACCTCCACTTCACTTTTCTCCTTCAAACATGGAACATGCTCAAAACCCACCCTCCAATCTTGTTCAGAATCCCTCAATCATCGACTTAACCACCCAAAACCCCCATTATGCCTCCGCCTCTTACCAGACACCACCTCCTCCTCAAAGTACCAACCCCCAAGCGCCACTCCCTCCTCAAAATGCCAACTTCCAAGCTTGTCCCCCCCTCAAAACCAAGACGTTAACCACCCGCACACTTCCCTCAATCACCAAAATCAGTATACCAGCCCCCAGACTTTTCCTCAAAACTATCAAGCCCCTCAAAATGCCCAAAGTCCCTCCATTGCTCCACCCCTACCTTAGAAACCCACTTTCCAAATCCCGGTTCCCAATGAGCATGACGCCAATGGTTCTGAACTCGACCACTATGAGGAGCGAGACAGAGAGAGTGGAGGTCAAAGGAAGAGGCCGTCAAGCTGGATATGAAGGAAGAGATCCGAAAGGCCATGAAAGAGTTACAGTGTATTCCTGAAGTTACCGGTTTGAGTTATGAGGATTTATGCACTCATCCGAATTTGGACCTCCCGGAAGGGTTCAAGGTGCCAAAATTTAACGTTTTTGGAGGAATAGGGAACCCCTTAGCGCACCTAAGGGCCTACTGTGACCAGCTCGTGGGAGTTGGAAGAGATGTAGCTTTACTAATACGACTTTTTAGTCGAAGTCTGAGCGGGGAGGCTCTAGAATGGTTTACATCTCATGAAACAAGACAGTGGCCTAGCTGGAATACTCTAGCGAGGGACTTTATTGAACGATTAGCCTATAATGTGGAGATCGTTCCTGATCGCTATTCCTTGGAAAAAATGGAGTAGAAATCAAATGAAAGTTACAGAGAATTTGCATATAGATGGAGAAAGGAGGCAGCTAGAGTTCGGCCTTCTATGTCTGAGAAAGAAATTGTCGAAGTATTCGTGCAGGTTCAAGAGCCCGAATATTATGATAGAATTATGTTGCTCGTTGGAGCAAAGTTTGTTGAGATAGTCAAAGTAGGTGAGACTATCGAAGATGGATTAAGAACCGGGAAGATTGCCCGTGTTGCTACCTCGCCTGGATTCTCGGGTTCGTTGAAGAAGAAAATAGAAGATGTGTTTTCTATCTCTTATAAGGGGAAGAAGACCCCACGGAAATCCTCATCATACCAAGGTCGTTCTCGACCTTTACAAAGTTTGTACCCGGCTTGTTATGCACAGGATGATTACCAAAATACCTCACCCCCCAGTTACCAAAATACCCATCCTCCCAGTTATCAAAATACCCCTCCCCCTAGTTACCAAAATACCCCTCCTCCCAGTTATCAAAATACTCGCCCTCCTAGCTACCAAACTCCCCCTCCTATCTACCAAAACTCCCCCTCTGGTTTACCAGACTCCATCTCATCACTACCGAAACGCTGCCCCCAACTATGCCAACGTTCAGACAAGTTACCAAATGCATCCCCAGTGTATCAAACACCAACTCCACTTTACCAAAATCCTCCCCCGAACTACCAAGCTCCACAACCATATTACCAAACCAACTCATATCCCACATATCAAGCTCCTCGTCCAAACGCTCCAACTTATTGTCAAATACCTCCTTCTCAACAAGGCAATTACGATCTCCCCGTCATAGATTTGAGAAAAAGCCCAATAGAAATTTCATTCCGCTTATTAAAAGCAGAATAAAGTTTTTCGAGCGATTAACTGCGGCAGGATATATTCATCCAATGGGGCCCAAGCCAGTTGACACTGGCTCAAGGTTTTACAGACCTGACCAGAGGTGCGCATATCACTTCAGCGGTGTTGGACAAGATACCGAGGACTGTATCAACCTGAAGCATAAAATCCAAGACCTGATTGACCAGAATGTGGTCTCTCTTCAGACAGTCGTGCCCAATGTCAATAGTAATCCTTTGCCAAATCATGGTGGCATCACTATCAGTATGATAGAGACAGATGATGATTGGTGTGAGACAAACTCAATAGTTCTAATCGCTCTTGATGAATTGAAATGGCTGTAGCCTCGTTGAGCATTAGAGAGAAGAAAGAGTTTGTAATTTTGACACCTGAGAAGGTTGTTGCCTTGGTGCGAAGAGAAACTCTTGCCCGACCAACATTTGTGATTGAAACGACTGTCACTCAAGGCATGACCAGATTGGGTAGATGCTACACACCGGAAGAGTTGGCTCAAGGAGGGCAGAAAAAGGACCTAACAAAAAGGCCGATCAGTGAAGCCGAGGTCGAGGAGTTTTGGAGAAAAATACAGCCGAAAGATTATTCGATTGTGAAGCATTTGGAGAAGACTTCGGCTCAGATTTCTGTATGGGCCTTGTTGATGAGTTCGCAAATGCATAAACAAACTCTGATGAGGGATTTGGATGATACTTATGTGTATGTGGGTACTAACAGTGACAATCTAGCAGCCAGGATAAACCAGGTCATTCGAGGACACCGAATCAATTTTTGTGAAGAAAAGCTACCCTTTGAAGGCAGGATGCACAACAAAGCTCTGCACGTCACCATTAAATGTCGGGACAAAATTATAAATGGTGTTTTGGTCGATGATGGGTCCGGTCTCAACATCTGCACATTTTTTACGCTCAAGCAACTAAAATTCGACTTGGGAAAGGTTCAACAAAAATAGGTCAATGTGAGAGCTTTCGATGGAGTACAGAGAGACACGATAGGGGCAGTAAACTTGGATAGTCATATGGGTCTTGCAGAATTCAATGTGGAGTTTCAGGTGTTAGACATCAATACCAGCTACAATTTGCTTCTGGGTTTATCCCCATGGCTGGGGCTGTGCCTTCTATCCTTCACTAACTAATGAAATTTGTTTGGAAGGACTAGGAATTGGTCATTCACGGTGAAGGAAGCCATTCCAATGGATATGCATCGATCGCTGATGAGGTCTCCCAAAGTTATGATTTTTACATGGTGGAGTTGGTAAATGCCACCGGTGATGACTTGGCTCCACAGCCTCCTATGTCTTCTGTGTACAAGATGATTGCTACTGTTATGCTCCAGAGCGGTTTTGAACTAGGTTTTGAATTGGGGAAGCACTTCAAATAATTGTTGAGCCTATCTAAATTCCCGTCAGGAGTAAAGTTTGGTTTGGGATATGTCCCAATAGATGACGAAGTAAAGATGAAAAACAAGAGTGTTGATCAAGCATTGGCCAGGCCAATTCCTCACCTGTACCAGTTATTTCCAGCACGAGAGTATGTCGATGATGGTGGTCTCGGGGAAGGAATCTGGGGCTTGTTCGAAGAAGTTGACGCAGTCATGGAGGATGAAGTTGGGACCTCAGGAATCCGCAATGCTGAGCCAAAGGAGCAGTTGCAGAATTAGACCTCAATGCCGTTTTTGATCCCCCGTTCATCTTGGTAAAAATGACGCATATTTATGTTTGTTTTGAAAATCGGTGGTAGTCCAAAGAGGCCCGAGACCCGCCATTTATGCAGTTTTATTTTATTGTTTAAGTCTTTTTTAAATTCCCCTGTGATGTTTTAAAAGGCAAAATGCCCCTTTGACTTGGCCAAAGTTGTGCCTGTTTTTTCAATTTAAATGAAAGCCTCATTTATCAAAAATTTGTTTACTTATCTGTTTACGCTTTACTTTCCTAACTTTGTTTGTTTATGCTTTCAGTAATAATAATTTAAAACCTGCCAATGTCATGTCATGTCATGAGCCGAACGAACAAAATGAGGCAGGTGATGATGAATGCGAGGTGTATGAAGATGAAAATGAGGTACTTGAACATGTTGCTGAAGAGTTTCGACAATTTGAGAATCAACACAAGCTGAATTTGGAAGAAATTGAGACTGTGAATCAAGGGTATAAGGATTATGTTAAAGAAGTAAGAATCAGCGTCCATCTGACTGAAGCTCAAAGAAGGGACCTGGTTTGTCTGCTCAAAGATTACATCGATGTATTTACCTGGTCTTACAGGGATATGCCAGGTCTAAGTACGAACATGGTGTCTCATAAATTGCCGATCAATCCAGATTTTAGTCTGGTAAAGAAGAAAACCTTTAAGTTTAAGCCTGAGTTGAGTTTGAAGATCAAAAAGGAGATTACCGAACATATCGAGTCACAAGTGGTGGAAGTGATGCAGTATTCGACTTGGTTAGCCAACATTGTTCCAGTGGCGAAGAAAGACGGGAGAATTAGAATTTGTGTCGATTACAGAGCTCTCAACAAAGCAAGTCCAAAAGATAATTTTCCATTACCAAACATCCACATTTTCATTGATAACTGTGCTAAGCATGAGATGCAGTCATTTGTGGATTGTTATGCGGGTTAGTACCAGATCCTGATGGATGAAGAAGAAACATAAAAGACAACTTTCGGTATGTTCTGGGGTGTATATCATTGTCGGGTGATGTCGTTTGGTCTCAAAAATGCCGGTGCTGCTTATATGAGGGCTTTGACAACCATTTTTCATGATATGATTCACATGGAGATCGAGGCGTATGTAGATGATGTCATAATCAAGTCCCGAGAGAGTTTGGATCACTTGACTCACTTGAGGAAATTCATTGATCGTCTATGCCGATACAACTTGAAGTTAAATCCCGCCAAGTGTGCTTTTGGAGTGCCTGCTGGAAAGTTGTTGGGATTCATAGTTAGTAGAAGAGGCATTGAGCTTGATCCTTCCAAGATCAAAACGATTCAAGAGTTACCTCCTCCAAAGACCAAGAAAGAGGTGATGAGTTTCCTGGGAAGGCTGAACTACATCGGTCGGTTCATAACTCAATCCACCGTGGTGTGTGAGCCCATCTTCAAGTTGTTGAAGAAAGATCCCCTGACCAAGTGGACCGGAGAATGTCAAAATGCTTTTGATGCCATCAATAATTATTTGTCCAATCCACCGGTGTTGGTTCCTCCGCGAGAAGAGAGTCCGTTGTTGCTATATTTGTCGGTCTCGGATAACACATATGTTCTTGGTCAACATGATGAGACTGGGAAGAAGGAGCGAACCATTTATTACTTGAGCGAGAAATTCACTCCATATGAGGCTCGTTACACTCTGTTGGAGAGAACATGTTGTGCTTTGACTTGGATTGTTCAGAAATTAAGAAATTATTTGTCTTCTTATACCACATACATTATTTCCAGGATGGACCCCATTTGAGACATAAGTTGTCACCTCTGCTTCTTCCTCTATAAGTCCCTCAGGAACAATGAAGTATAAAGTGCCAAGTCCCGTCCAATTTTCAAACCAAAAGCTAGAATTTCCTTGCTTAGGTTTCCAATCGATCAAATGCTCAACCACTTCCCTAATTTGTATAATTTTTTTTCATACACTTGAACTATTTTTTCCTTCTGCTAAAACCGGATGAAGCTTTTTAAAATATTTGTACTACATGAACAAACTCCACAGGCTTGTAGAGGTTCTAAAATTCCACCAAAGTTTAGCAAATAGAGCATTTGAGGTGTCTTTTAGAGATCTGAAACCTAGACCTCCTTCATCCTTTGGTGTGCACAGAGTATCCCAGGCCACCCAGTGTTTGTTTTTCGTCCCTAGTGTATTATTCCAGAAAAATTTAGCAAAAATTGATGTATTTGCTTGAGCACTCCAACCAGGGGGGTCATAGCTGAGAGCAAATAGACAAGAATAGTTTTTAGCACATGCTTGATCAATATGTATCTTCCAACAAATGAATGAGTCTATTTTGCCAAGATTGAACCATTCTCATAATCTTTTTCACTAGATCTTCAAAGTATATTATTCTCATCTTTCCATAAAAAACATGACACCCTAGATAGGTAATAGGAAAATAACCTTTCTTCATGTCTAGAGTTTTTTTTATTCTATTCACAGTATGATTATCAATCTTGTGGTGGAGGTAGAAACTACTCTTCTCGCTGTTTATTAATTGTCCAGATGATTTCTCATATTTTGAGAATATTAATTAAGGGTTTATCATCTTTTGTACAAAAGAATATGGTGTCATCTGCATAGGATAGATGATTGATCTGAGGACTCCATTTGGGCATACCAAATCCTTTAACAATTGGGTCATTATGAAGATTCTCATCGCGATCACGACCCAGGGTCACGCAATCGCAATGAGTAAGGCATTAAAGTTGACCATTGTCATAGAGGCAAGACCCACACGATCACGATGCACCCAAGATGATGCTACATGATCGCGATGAGGGAATCTCGCGTTCACGATGACTAAAATGACCATGCACTAGAACCTGAAACCATCCAAACTCAAAATCATCAAAAGGACCCTCGAGATTCATTCGGAACCCTGTACAAGGACAATTTTATCCTTTTCTATTATGGAAATATAATTATTACACAATATTCAGGTTAGAGTATTGGGATTTAAACATCTACTTCAGAAAATAATTAAATAAATACCGTAAAACTCATATTGTGTAGTCAAACTGTTCTTAAATTTGGTCAAATTATCTCAGTCAACTTTATGCAGTACTATTAGACAGTCAACCACTCGTATCTTCCCATATTAGTACTCACTTCTATATATATATATATATATATATATATATTCTTGATTCCATGATTATGAACAGACTTAGGGTTTTTAGAATTTCAACAGATAATCAAGAATTTGTTATTTAAATGTTTCAAATAAGATATTATCATGTTATTTCTCAGTTTATTGCATGAATTTCAGAACCCTAGCTATGTATTCCTTTAGTTCTTGAATTACACATGCTAGGTCAGATTTTTCGGTTATTCAGTTATACATGCCTCAGTTATTAATGCATAATTATCAGATTAATTGTTGCATTCTCAGTTTGCATGTTCAGTTTTGAGCTATCCAGTATTTTACAGAAATTCAGTCATAACCAGTTAACCACTTAATACATTGGGAGTAGCATAATACCGAGTTGGACTAGGGTTTAGCGTACCCATATAGTCCCAGAACTACGAGCCACGTAGGTGTAAGTCCCCTATGTGGGCAACATCAGTTTAGTGATCACGCCAGCATGCCCCTATACCTTTGGCAGGGTATATTGGGTCCTCTCGATGGGGCGTATACATCGGACTCCACATTTAGCTCATGTGGTTTTATTGTCGGTTATTAGTAGCTTCTACAGTTCAGTCAGACTCTATTGCATTGACCATATTTACAGTTCATTTAGTATTCAGTCAGCATATTATAATTTGGTCATTGCATTTAGTTAGGTCAGTATCTATATCATGTTCAGATTATTTCATTGCTTTATTGCTTTGTTCAGTTATATGTTCTGTTAGCTTTACTCTATCTTGTATGCTCAGTACCTTTCAAGTACTGACGCATACGTGCGCTACATCTTCTCGTGATGTAGGTTCAGGTTCTCAACATCCAGATCACGCTTAGATCAATTCCCAATCTTCAGTTCAACAACATTAGTGGTGAGTCCTCATTCTTCGAGGACTAGTGACATGTTTATCTTTATTGGTTTTAGTCTTTAGTTTCAGTTTTGCTAGACCTAGTTAGGGCATGTCTCAATATTTCTAGTCAGTTTAGAGGCTTATTTCAGACATAGATAGATTCAGCTTAGTATTGAGTTAATATATTTCTTGTATTAAACTCATCAACTTTCATTTATCTCAGTTATAGTATATGGGTATTCCCCATGTTTTCATCTTATTTATGATTTAGCTTCCGCACAGTTTCTATTATTCAGATTATATTTAGAATGCTCATGATCATGCAAGAAGGGTTAGCTTGGGATCACTTGTGGTCCTAGGTCCCGTGTCTGCGTCTCGGGGTAGCTCGGGGCGTGACAAACTTGGTATCAGAGCCTTAATTTTAAGTGTCCTAGGATGTCTGAAAAGCCGTATTAGGTAGAGTCCTTTTATGGATGTGTAGTGCGCACCACATCTAATGAGGGGGAGGCTACAAAGTGTTTTATGAAATCTTCATCTTCTTGTTACTCTTATCGTGCGTAAGGTATGATCTAAATTCCATTCTAACTCGACGTTCTACGTTTCAGTGATCATGCCTCCTAGTAGAGCTTATGCCTGGAATGCGAATGCCAGGAACGCAAGCACAGCTCCTCCAATTCCAGATTAGGAAGTCTCAAATGCTGAATTCAGGAATGCCATTCAGATTTTGTCTCAGAGTGTCGCTAACCAGAAAAATCAGCGAGTTCAAGCTCCTGTGAATGCAAATGGTGGATCAGCATCAACAAGGGTCTGTGACTTTGTTAGGATGAGTCCGTCTGAGTTCTTAGGATCACAGATTGGTGAAGATTCCCAGAATTTTTTGGATGAGATCAATAAGATCTTTGAGGTGATGCAGGTCACTGGGAATAATCGGGTTGAGTTAGCATCTTACCAACTTAAGGATGTGGCTCATATCTGGTATACTCAGTGGAAGGAGAACAAGGGTACTGATGCCGCTCCTATTACTTAGGATTGTTTCAGCGAAACCTTTCTGGACAACTTTTTCCCCATAGAGTTGAGAGAAAGAAGGGCCCAGGAACTCATAAACTTAAGGCAGGGTAACATGACTGTCCAAGAGTATGGGCTCAAGTTTAACCAACTCTCCAGGTATGCTCCTCACATGGTTGCTGATTCCAGGGCTCAGATGAATAAGTTTCTATATGGAGTGTCAGACTTATTGAAAACAGAGTGCAGGAATGCTATGTTGTTAGGAGACATGAACATCTCTAGGCTCATGACTCATGCTCAGCGGGTTGAGGGTGATAAGCTTAGGGAACAAGCTAAGGAGACTAAGAAAGCCAGAATAGGTAACTACGAGTATTCCCAACAGAAATTAGGTGGTGGAAATCGCTCACAACTTCAGCAGAAGTCTTCAACTCCAGCGCCTTCATCAGGTAGTGTTCTATCCCCCAGGTTTCGTAATGATCAGAAAGCTAGGGCGTCAGGATCTAAGTCTCAAGGTAGTGTTTCAGGCACCAAATCTTACCCAACTTGCCCGAAATGTAGTAAGAACCATCCGGGCGAGTGCTTTGCAGGTAAGGAAGGATGTTTTGGGTGTGGTAAGTCTGGTCATAGATTGAAGGATTGTTCTTCTAGACAGGGTCAAGAAGGAAATAATGGTAGAGCTCAGTCTACAACTTTAGCAGCCCCAACAGGTCGCCCAACTCAGCAGGGTAACTCTTCTGGTACAGGTGGCAGACTGCGCCAAAATAGGCTCTATGCTCTTCAGGCTCATCAAGATCAGGAAGATTCTCCTGATGTAGTCATTGGTATGTTACGAATCTTTGATCTGGATGTTTATGCTTTATTAGATCCAGGGGCTACTTTGTCTTTTGCAACTCCTTACATAGCAGTCCAATTCAGTGTTAGCCCAGAAACTCTGTCAGAACCCTTCTTAGTCTCTACTCCAGTTGGTGACCCAGTTATCGCTAGATGGGTATACAAAAATTGCCCTGTCACAGTTTCTCAGAAAGTCACCTCAGCAGATCTTGTATAGTTAGAAATGGTAGACTTCGATGTCATTCTAGGCATGGATTGGTTACATTCATGTTATGCCTCAGTCAATTGTAGAACTAGGATTGTTTGTTTTTAATTTCCAGATGAACCAATCTTAGAATGGAAAGGTAGTAGCTTTGCGCCTATGGGTCGATTCATTTCTTACCTTAATGACAGAAAGATGATCTCTAAGGGTTATCTCTATCATCTAGTTCGGGTTAAGGATTCTAGTTCCGAATCCCCAACTCTTGAGTCAAAACCTGTAGTCAGTGAGTTTCCAGATGTGTTTCCAAATGATCTTCCCGAAGTTCCTCCTGAAAGGGAAATCGACTTTGGAATTGATCTCCTTCCAGATACCCAGCCTATCTCTATTGCTCCTTACAGAATGACTTTAGCTGAGTTTAAGGAATTGAAAGAGCAGTTGAAAGACCTTCTAGATAAGGGTTTCATCAGACCTAATATTTCGCCATGGAGTGCACCAGTGTTGTTCGTAAAGAAGAAATATGGTTCTCTAAGAATGTTCATTGACTATAGGTAGTTGAACAAAGTCACAATCAAGAATAAATATCCCATCCCCAAGATTGATGACTTGTTTGACCAACTTCAAGGTGCTAGTCATTTCTCAAAGATAAACCTCAGATCAGGTTATCATCAGCTTAGAGTCATAGATAGTAACATTCTGAAGACAACCTTCATAGCTCGATATGGTCATTATGAATTTGTAGTCATGTCATTTGGACTAACTAATGCTTCTGCAGCTTTCATGGATTTGATGAACAGAGTGTTCAAGCAGTACTTGGACCTGTTCGTTATCGTCTTTATTGATAATATCCTCATTTACTCTAGGAATGAGGAAGAACATGCTCTCAAAGATCGCCAATATTTGCAAAATTTAGTAAGTGCGAGTTTTGGTTACAATCAGTTGCCTTCCTTGGGCATATTGTGTCTAGTGAAGGAATTCGAGTAGATTCCCAGAAGATAGAAGCAGTGAAACAATGGCCCAGACCTACCTCTGCTACAGATATCAGAAGTTTCTTAGGTCTAGCAGGTTATTATAGAAGGTTCGTGGAAGGATTTTCATCCATAGCCTCTCCAATGACTAGGTTGACTCAGAAAAAGGTTAAGTTCCAGTGGTCAGATGATTGTGAGAAAAGCTTCACAGAATTGAAAACTAGGCTGACTACAGCTCCTGTCTTGACTCTACCAGAGGGTTCAGATGGTTATGTGATATATTGTGATGCATCCAGGGTCGACGTAGGTTGTATGTTGATGCAGCGAGGTATGGTTATAACTTATGATTCTAGACAACTTAAGGTGCATGAGAAGAATTATCCGATTCATGACCTCGAGCTTGCAGCAGTGGTTTGCACTCAAGATTTGGAGACACTACTTGTAGGGTGTTCATGTAGACGTGTTCACAGACCATAAGAGCCTCCAGTATGTATTCACCCAGAAAGAGTTGAATCTTCGCTACAGAAGGTGGCTTGAGTTCCTCAAAGATTTTGATATGAGCGTGCATTACCATCCGGGTAAGGCGAATGTAGTAGCAGATGCTCTTAGCAGATTATCTATGGGTAGTGTAGCACATGTTGAGGAAGAAAGAAAAGAGCTAGCAAAGGATTTTCACAGACTTGTTCACCTAGGAGTTCGTCTTATGAGCATATCAGATGGTGGTGTAACGGTTCAGAATGGGGCATAATCTTCTTTGGTAGTAGAGGTTAAGGAAAAGAAAGATAGTGATCCAATCTTGCTTGAGCTTAAAGGTGCAGTCCATAATCAGAGAGTGGAGGTTTTCTCCCAAGGGTGAGATGGTGTATTTCGCTATCAGGGTAGATTGTGTGTTCCTGATGTAGGTGAATTGAGACAACATATTCTTGCAGAAACCCATAATTCTAGATATTCTATTTATCCAGGTGCCACTAAGATGTACCACGATTTGCGGGAAGTCTATTGGTGGAATGGTATGAAAAGAGATATAGCAGATTTTGTGGCTAAGTGCCCCAATTGCAAGCAAGTCAAGGTAGATTATCAGAAACCAGGAGGTATACCTCAAGAGATTGACATTCCTACTTGGAAGTGGGAAGTGATCAACATGGACTTCATCATATGTTTACCTCGTACTCGCAGACAACATGACTCTATTTGGATGATTGTTGATAGGGTTACTAAGTCTTCTCGCTTTTTGGCGGTCAAGACTACAGATTTGGCGGATGATTATGCCAAGATTTACATTAATGAGATTGTGAGGTTGCATGGGGCTCCTTTGTCTATCATCTCAAATAGAGGTCCTCAGTTTACCTCTCATTTCTGGAAGTCATTTCAGAAAGGTCTTGGTACTCAGGTTAATCTTAGCACAACATTTCATCCCCAGATGGATGGTGAGGCAGAGCGTACCATTCAGACCTTAGAGGACATGTTGAGAGCTTCTGTGATCGATTTCAAGGGTAGTTGGGATGATCACCTTCTTCTTATTGAGTTCGCCTACAACAATAGTTACCATTCCAGCATTCAGATGGCCCTTTATGAGGCATTGTATGGGCATAAATGTAGATCTCAAGTTGGTTGGTTTGAAGTAGGTGAAGCAGCCTTGATATGACCAGATTCAGTCCTTGATGCTATGGAGAAAGTGCAACTCATTAGAGATAGACTTAAGACTGCCCAGAGTCGCCAGAAGTCTTATGCAGATGTGAGAAGAAGGGAACTAGAGTTCCAAGTTGATGATTGGGTTTTCCTGAAAGTGTCACCTATGAAGGGGGTGATGAGATTTGGTAAGAATGGGAAGCTCAGTCCCAAATATGAAGGCCGTTACCGGATCTTGAAAAGGATTGGCAAAGTGGCTTATGAGTTAAATTTTCCAACAGACCTAGCAGCAGTGCATCCAGTCTTTCACATTTCTCTTTTGAAGAAGTGTGTGGGTGATCCAGCATCCATAGTGCCATTAGAGAGTGTGTCCATGAAAGATAGTCTCTCATATGAGGATGTACAACTTGAGATTCTCGATCGTCAGGTTTAAAGGTTGAGAAATAAAGAAGTCGCTTCAGTCAAGGTTTTGTGGAGGAGTCAGTCTGTAGAGGGAGCTACTTTGGAAGCAGAAGTAGCCATGAAGTCCAAGTATCCTCACCTCTTTCCTTCTGATTCCATTCCAGCTTGAGGTAATAGTTCCTCATCAGTTTTTCAGTCATTCATGCATAAATTCAGTCTTAGAATCCTGTTCCTTCAGTTTGTACTTGCATTTTCAGCGTATTTGCATGTCCTTGGAACTCAATTTAGTCAGAAATTCAGTTCCTAGTGTTTAGTGGTAGGGATTGCAGCCCCCTCCCTCTATTTCAGCTAGTTCAGTCTTCATTCGAGGACGAATGGTCCCAAGGGGGAGATAATGTAACACCCTGTATCCGAAAATAGACCAGATTGTAGATTTTTGGTGTTGCAGGTTGCACTCACGGCACCATCCACGGACCGTAGGAGGACCCACGGTCTGTCGTGCAGGTCCGTGGTTCGTGTCAGGAAACTCCCCCAGAACGCAGTCAGAAATTCAGCCAAGTGTCGACCCACGGCCGGACCTACGTCCGTAGGTCAGGTCACGGACCGTGGTTCGTGTTTGTGGATGGATGCCCCTAAAGCCCAGCTTTAGTCCCGATTGATGGTTGACCAGCATGGACCGTCATTCGATGCATGGTCTGTAGGTCTGACTGTAGGTGAGGGTAGCAGCCAGTTAGATGAAAATTGTGATTGGGTCAACTTCAGATGGTCATAACTCTTATCACAAAAGGAATTATGTGTCCCTTGACCTGTGATATGATAGATAATTGAATCCTCTTTTCAACGCCACCGAGTTTGCTAAAATATGACCTCCGAGTAAAAAGTTATGCTCATTTTAGCGAAGTCCTGTCTGGAATACTCGACCGACGACTCCAATCGACGGACCGTCGATTGACCTACGGCCCGTCAGTCCCGTCCGTCGGTCACTCCAACAGCAATTAAGTCAGGGGTCTTTTGGTCTTTTGCTATTTCATTTAACCCCTAAGGTACGCCGTTTAGACCCTAAATCATGAGGTTTTAGTCAGTTTAAGCCTAGAAACATTACTAGAAGTTATCCAAGTCAAATCAATAATCAAAACTTAGAAAATTAGAAGCAAGAGAGGAGAAAAAGGTCAAGAACCCTAGTTCAAGAACGCAATAAGGTTCCATAAGTTCCAGCCCTGAAATCGAAAGATTTCTCCGTGGAATTTGTCATCAAGTATGTGGGATTTCACTAGTGGGTTCCTTTCGCCCATTAGGTCCCTAGAATTCAGTCAGATTGTTGATTCCATGATTATGAACAGACTTAGGGTTTCTAGAATGTCAACAGATTATCAGGAATTAGTTATTTAAATATTTCAAATAAGATTATCTTGTTATTTCTCAGTTTATTGCATGAATTTCAGAACCCTAGCTATGTATTCCTTTAGTTCTTGAATTACACATGTAGGTCAGATATGTCAGTTATTCAGTTATACATGCCTCAGTTATTAATGCATCATTATCAGATTAATTGTTGCATTCTCAGTTTGCTTGTTCAGTTTTGAGCTATCCAGTATTTTACAGAAATTCAGTCATAACCAGTTAACCACTTAATTCATTGGGAGTAGCATAATACCGAGTTGGACTAGGGTTTAGCGTACCCATATAGTCCAAGAACTACGAGCCACGTAGGTGTAAGTCCCCTATGTGGGCAACATCAGTTTAGTGATCATGCCAGCATGCCTCTATACCTCTGGCAGGGTATATTGGGTCCTCTCGATGGGGCGTATACATCGGACTCCACATTTAGCTCATATGGTTTTATTGTCGGTTATTAGTAGCTCCCACAGTTCAGTCAGACTCTATTGCATTGACCACATTTACAGTTCATTCAGTATTCAGTCAGCTTGTTATAAATTGGTCATTACATTCAGTTAGCTTAGTATTCAATATCTATATCATGTTTAGATTATTTCATTGCTTTATTGCTTTGTTCGGTTATATGTTTTTTCAGCTTTACTCTATCTTGCATGCTCAGTACCTTTCAAGTACTGACACATATGTGCGCTACATCTTCTCGTGATGTAAGTTCAGGTTCTCAGCATCCATATCACGCTTAGATCGATTCTCGATCTTCAGTTCAGCAGCATCAGTGGTGAGTCCTCATTCTTCGAGGACTAGTGACATGTTTATCTTTATTGCTTTTAGTCTTTAGTTTCAGTTTTGCTAGACCTAGTTGGGGCATGTCTCAACATTTCTAGTCAGTTTAGAGGCTTATTTCAAACATAGATAGATTCAGCTTAGTATTGAGTTAATATCTTCCTTGTATTAAACTCATCAGTTTTCATTTATCTCAGTTATAGTATATGTGTATTCCCCATCTTTTCATCTTATTTATGATTTAGCTTCCACACAATTTCTATTATTCAGATTATATTTAGAATGCTCATGATCATGCCAACAGGGTTAGCTTGGGATCACTTGTGGTCCTAGGTCCCGTGTCCACGTCTCGGGGGTAGCTCGAGGCGTGACATGGCTAGATCGAAGGAAGCATAAAAAGATTATGCTAAAGGCCACATGGTTAATTTGGACCAACATAAAAATAGATTCACACGATACTATATCGTATCTCATATTATAAAGAAGCATATCAACATGAAAATGGGTACTTAAAAGAAGAAGAACTACAATATTGAATAAAATTTTCAGATTTTGACTAGTGACTAACATAAAAAAAACGGACCTACACTTAAAAGAAAGACAAAATTCAAATTTTTTTTGCAACCCCATTTCGGGACAGGCCCACGACATCCTAATGAACTAATAATAAAACTGAAAATAATAAAAGAGAATCCTCCAGAAGCAAGGAGTCTCACCACAAGACTCTGAGTGCTCAAACTGGATCAACGAGGCGCTGGATGCTGATCCTGGTTACTGCATCTGCATCATAAGACGATGCAGGCCAACTGGCATTAGTACATTGAATGTACGAGTATGCGAGTTGGAATGCTAAACACAACTTAAGCTTGAGAAGAATCTTGAAGGAACACTTACCATGGCTTTACTCAATTCCTAAACAAATCAACTCAATATAAAGCAATTAAACACATGTAGTATATATGTAGCTTGTAAAACAGTGGAAAACAACTTAGTTTGTTAAAGAAAATGTAATAACAAACTCAACTTTACTTATATAATAAAGTAATATAGTTTCTGTGGGAGATTCTCTAACCAACAACCACCACTATGAGCCTAAATGGTGATACAACGTCTTGTCCACGCTGCCAGAACTGTCCTATACTTTGCCGTCATATAGAATGCTTAACTTAGTGGATCCACTAGCGTATGCTAAAAGAATCTTAAGGAGTCATCTAAAAAGTATGATCCGTTACTACCCATGATGGCTACATGGTTTATGGAGACTTGAGTTAATACGAACTCGCATCCCCATATCGGTGCTCAATACTACTCCCAAAATATACTTAGCTCATATGTTTTTAAAACAAACTTCTTTCTTTGATTTGAGATAATTACTCAAAAACTTAGCTTAAAAACTCTCTTGGAATCGATGTTCCCTTTCTTGCTCAAATGTGAAAACATTTTAAACTCTTTGGGAATACATAGTCCCCATATACTTCTTTGAAGAAATGAACTTCAAATCTTTACTCTTGGCTTAACTTAAAACTTAAGTCTTAGAACAAAGTTAAAACGTTTGTGAAAGAGTTTTGAAAACTTTAAAGAACTTCTCTTGACTTGCTTCTTAACTTCTAACTTGACTCTTAACTTTCCTTGAATTGAATTATGGATTCAAGGATTGTGATTTGTGATAGGAAAGATCTCATGATGTTTAGGAATGAATTTAGATAGCTAAACATGAGAAAAGATAAAAAAAATTCACTGTCTGAGGGTGGGTCCGCGACGCGGAGAAACATTAAAATTTTTGTTTCAAAAATAAATATTGAGGTAGAATGGTCCGTGATCGCTCCGCAATGCGAAACCATTTTTCCCAAATCTAGGGAGCAGGTTTGCGATGCGGAGGCACTGCCCAGATTTATCTGATGGAGTTGTTTTCTTCGTTTTACCACTCTAAACCCTCTAAACTCCATGGGTTCTTTCCCCAAACACTTAGAATCATCTATACCCTCAAATAACATCATATTCCACTCGAAAACACAACTAATAATGTGAATCAATCTCAAGAAAACTCCAACAACACAACCCACACGGATTCAAACGAACTTCATCAAGAATTTAAGGGATTTAATTTGAAATCAATATGCTTTGTTGAAATTGACCAAGTTGGGCGCGTGGGTGAACTAACCCAATGCTATGTGATCTCACATACCTTTTAGGGATCACCCCCGACGAAAATCACAAGTTAAACTCAATGAAATCGACGAATCTTGAACGTTCTTCTCCTTTCTCCTCTTTTCTCCTCTTCTCCAAGCCCTAGCGTAAAATTCATTTTTCTAAACTAACTAAAATCTGATTTTATCCCAATTAAACTCCTAAAAACGAATTAGAATAATTAGGTAAGGAAAAGACTAAACTACCCTTCCAAAATCCGGATTGAACTTTCCTTATTCCAACAGACCAACTTCCAAAGGGCATAACTCAATCATACGAACTCGGAATCACACAAACTCAGCGGCGTTGGAAAGATCATTTCAAGAAATGTCCTACCATATCTGGAAGTAAACCTAAATCATCATGAGCTAGAAGTTATGGCCGTTCGAATTCGACCAAAACTCAACTTATTCTAACTTAACAAAATTTCCAGATTTTCACTCTTTCCAAAAATGACTATTTCCAATTATTGGCTTCTTCCTAGTTATATCAATTTTGCGAGATGTTACATAATGGAATCAACAATTCATACTTTCATAGCATACAAAAGTTCAATATTGAAAAAAACATGAAGAGTTTCACTATGCTTTTTCTTTTCTCTATAACAATGTTTTTAACTTTGTTTGACCATGAAACTAGGTATGATTTTTTTATTTGATGCATATGAAATTATTTTATCAATAAGTATGTGTTCAGATATATGTTTTCATTATTCATTTTTTTAATCATGTTGATTTATGTGTAATCTTCTCATTATTTTGTATCAGGTGATGATACTAAATTTTGCCTAGGAACTTTTACAACTAATGATGTATGTGATAATATTAGTTGTGGAAATCTAGCTCTATTTCACTAGCCAGCAAGTTTGATACCTCATGATTGTGTTTGTACTGCAGCAGGAAGCAATCAAAGCCTTTGTACTTGTCAAATTCGTTGTTAAACAAAATTATGCAATAAAAGTGGTTATTATTGATGTTAATTGAGTAATCATGCATGTCCATTTAATGATTGAGAATAAATAAAAATAAATAGATATAAAAAATTGAACAACATTTTTTATGAGTGGAAAAGCTTCACTTTAAAAGTTGTGACATCAAAATAGCAATTAAAAGTTGAACAATATTTTTTCCCTTCAAACAAGCGTCATTAATAGAGCAATTTTGTAATTTTATCAAACCAATGTAACATATAAAATGACACATGTCAAAACAATGTAATAATCGATTATATAAATTATTATTATCAGATATATTTACTTGCCTTTTGCATCTTCAAAATTAAAATGGATAGATAAAGTTGATTGTTCAAGAATATCATTAGGTGCCCACTTAAATGACCAATAAATTTTATCATTTTTGAGAGTAAATAATCAACATAAAATTTTAGATCAATATACAATCTATATATATAATCATTGCGAAATTTATTTAACAACTTTGAAAGATAAATTTTGTTATTTAACTGCATCATTTTTTGTCTCAAACACCATTAAAGTTACAATTTCAAAAGGTAAGTTCGTTTTCTTATTTTTATCTACTAAAAATAGAAATTAGCGACGAATAAATTATGTAGTTAAACAAAAAAAATATTTCTCATATTTATCGATTAATTAATAAGATATTATAAGTCACAAGATATTTAGTGACAGATTTGAGATAAAGTTTGTAACTAATATCATTTTATTTTTCTATTAATATTAATGTCGAATATAGTGGTAGGTGGAAAGTAATTTTAACCATTGAATAAAAGTTTGGGGTTCGGGCTTTGAGGATTAAATAACATCTGATAGGGCGTTTTACCCCCAAAATGATACTTTCTGACTCAAATCTACATTAGTTGGATGGAAAATGGGTATCAAACAATTTGTGAAAGAAAAAAAAACTTCCTATAACTATCCACAAATTTATATTTTATTTTACTTTTCAAAGTTCGAATAAATGGCATTTCCTATTAAAAATATTTCAACCAGATTATGAATTTTAGATTTAACATTCTTTTTTATCCATTAATATGTGGAAGTTATATTTACCATTTGGGACTTATTTGAGAGGTTTATGTTGGGGCCCAAAAGGAAAAGTGTGTTTTGAACAAAACAAAACCATTCTCGATAGCATCAGATTTAATGTTGTTATAAGCCTTCGTCTTTGTAAGAAAATAAGTCTTAATTATGTATGTGGAAATAATATGGCATCATGGTGTAATAAGGAGCCTCGCGATATCTTCAATTTGTGATCGTGGATGACTCTATCATGATCACAAAGGGAAATAATGTCATGAAAATAAAAGTGAATATCAAAAAAATTTAATTCATTTCAAGACTTTTGCGGATTTTGAAGCTCCACCTAGGACAATTATTTTCTACCTGAGTTCCTAAATCAAATCTCTAAATCAATCCTACGAGTCAGTCCTACGACCCGTCAAACACTCTACAGTTCATCCTATCAAGTCGTAGGTCCAATATTTAGAAACTTAATTTTCCAAAACTCAACTTTGGTCTATGACTTCCTTCCTATGACCCATAGGAATTCCTACGGTTCGTAGGTTGTACTCATAGAAACTTGCATTAGTCATTTTTTCTGCATTTTTCTTTCCTTTTGGACATATCAACTTCCGAAGTTTTTACAGAAAAAGACTCAAATATTCTTTAAAATAATTGTATGGCAGACCTACCATTGCAACCTACAACTTATAGGAATTCTTACAGACTATACTTGTCAATCGTAGTTTGAGTGACTGGGCCTAAAATTCATGTCACTTCGATGAGACCTTCCGACGGTCCGTATACCCAAACCGCAGAACTCAAATTTTACCCCAAAATTTCACCAAGTTTGGATTGCTTCTAAGGAACCTATCTACAGTCTGTAGAACATCCCACGACCTGTTCTAGTCAAAAGTTGATCAAGTTATTGGGATTTCAAATTTCTCAAAACATGACCCACTTCCTACGGATGTACTCTATGGTCTGTAGAAGCATTTACGACCTATAATGTGGATCCGTAGAACACAACCAGTAGCTAATAAGTGAAATCTTTCCTTTTCCAAATTCTGAGGTGTTACATTTAGTTATGTATAATATTGATTCAAAAATTGAATATGTAAATTTTAATCTAAATAAAATAAAATTTTAATCAAAATATTTGTAATAGATATTTAAAATAGGTTCTCTCTATAAATTAATATTAGTATTAAAAGTACATTGATACATACCATTTTTTCATAATTTGACTCTTAAAAAAGTACTTTTTTAAAAAGAGATTAGTCAAACAAAATTTTCTTATCAAAAGCATTTTTCAAATGAATTAGCCAAACACAAATAGATTTTTTTCTAAAGAATTTTTTTAAAAAGTCATTTTTAAAAAGTGTTTCTAGAAAAAAACAGTTTATAGCATACACTGAAATAGGCTCTAGCAGCATCCTATCCCTGGTATTCTGTTAGCAATTAATTACATAGATTTACTAGCTTTATTTCAACATATCATAAACTTATTTGTATTTTATGACAAGTAATATGTTTTGACCAGTAATTTAAAGATACAGATTTACTAGCCTTATTTGAACTAGTACAATAAATTCATTTATATCTTTTATAAAGTAATTAAAATTTACAGATTTATAAAGTTTATACTAATTAATATGATAATTTCATATCTTCCTTCAGCCCCTATATAAGAGTCCTAAATGGCATAGACAATTCATAATTTGATAGCATACAAAAGTTCAATAGTGAAAAAATCATGAAGAGATTCACTATGCTTTTTCTTTTCTCTATGACAATATTTTTCACTTTGTTTGACCATTCACTAGGTATGATTTTTTATCCGATGCATATGAAATTATTTTATCAATAAGTATGTGTTCAGATATATGTTTTTATTATTCATTTTTTTAATCATGTTGATTTATGTGTAATCTTCTCATTATTTTGTATCAGGTGATAATGATACTAAATTTTGCCCAGGAACTTTTACGACTAATGATGTATGTGTTAATATTAGTTGTGGAAATCTAGCTCTATTTCACTGGCCAGCAAGTTCGATGCCTCATGATTGTGTTTGCACTGCAGCAGGAAGCAATCAAAGTCTTTGTACCTGTCAAATTCGTTGTTAAACAAAATTATGCAATAAAAATGGTTATTATTGATGTTAATTGAGTAATGATACATGTCAATTTAATGATCGAGAATAACTAAAAACAAATAGAAATCAAAAGTTGAACAATATTTTTTATAAGTGAAAAAGCTTAACTTTAAAAGTTATGAGATCAAAATAGCAATTAAAAGTTGAACAATATTTTTTCCCTTCAAACAAGTGTCATTAATAGAGCAATTTTGTAATTTTATCAAACCAGTGTAACATATAAAATGACACATGTCAAAACAATGTAATAATAAATTATATAAATTATTGTTATCACATATATTTACTTGCCTTTTGCATCTTCAAAATTAAAATAGATAGATGAAGTTGATTGTTCAAGAAAGTCATTAGGTGCCCACTTAAATGACCAATAAATTATATCATTTTTGAGAGTACATAATCAACATAAAATTTTAGATCAATATACAATCTATATATATAATCATTGCGCTATTTATTTAACAACTTTGAGAGATAAATTTTGTTAATTAACTACTTAATTTTTTGTCGCTAACCCCATTAAAGTTACAATTTCAAAAGGTAAGTTCATTTTCTTCTTTTTATTTACTAAAAATTGAAATTAGCGATGAATAAATTATGTAGGTAAACAAAAAAAAATTATTTCTCATATTTATCAATTAATTAATAAGATATTATAAGTCACAAGATATTTAGTGACATATTAGCGATGAAGTTTGTAACTAATATATCATTTTATTTTTCTATTAGTATTAATATCTAATATAGTGGTAGGTGTAAAGTAATTTTCAACCTTGACTAAAAGTTTGGGGTTCGGACTTTGAGGATTAAATAACATCTGGTAGGAGCGCTTTACCCCCAAAATGATAATTTTCTACTCAAATCTACATTAGTTGGATGGAAAATGGGTATTAAACACTGTGTGAAAAAAATAATATAAACAAAAAAACTTCCTATAACTATCCACAAAATTATATTATATTTTACTTTTCAATGTTCGATTAAATGGCTCTCCTATTAATAATGTTTCAACCCAATTCTGAATTTTAGATTTAACATTTTTTTTATCCATGAATATGTAGAAGTTATATTTACCATTTGGATCTTAAATGAGAGGTTTATGTTGGGGCCCAAAGGGATGAGCATGTTTTGAACCAATAACCCATTCTGGATAGTATCAAATTTTGTTTTTCTTAATGTTGGTATAAGACTTCGTCTTTGTAAGAGAATAAGTCGTAATAGTGTATGAGGAAAAAATATGGCATCATGGTGTAATAAGGAGCCTCGCGATCTCTTTAATTTGTGATTGTGTCTAACCCCATCAGGATCACCAAGGGAAATAATTTCATTAAAATAAATAGTGAAAATCAAAAAAAATTAATTCATTTCGAGACATTTGAGGATTTTGAAGATCCACCAAGGACAATTATTTTCTGCTTGAGTTCCTACGTCCAAATCTCTAAATCAATCCTACGAGTTAGTCCTACAACCCGTCAAACTCTCTACAGTTCGTCCTATCATGTCGTAGGTCCAATATTCAAAAACTTAATTTTCCAAAACTCAACTTTGGTCTACGACTTACTTCCTATGACCCATAGGAGTTCCTATGGGTCGTAGGTTGGACTCGTAGAAACTTGCTTTAGTCAATTTTTTGGCATTATCTTTCCTTTCAGACTTTCCAACTTCCGTGGTTTTTACAGAAAAAAGACCCAAAGACCCTTTAAAATAACTGTAAGGCATACTACGATTTCAACCTACGGCTTGTAGGAATTCTTACTGACTATACTAGTCAACCATAGTTTGGCTGACTGGGTCTAAAATTCATCCAACTTCGATGAGACCTTTCGACGGTCCGTATACCCAAATCGCAGAACTCAACTTTTACCCCAAAATTTCACCAAGTCTAGATTGCTTCTACGGAACCCATCTACAGTCTGTTAAACATCCCAGGACCTGTTTGGTCAAAGGTTGATCAACTTATTGGGACTTCAAATTTATCGAAACTTGACCCACTTCCTACGGATACATTGTACGCTCTGTAGAAGCATCTACAACCCGTAGAATGGGTCCGTAGAACACAACCAGTAGCTAATAAGTGAAATCTTTCCTTTTCCAAATTTTGAGGTGTTACATTTATTTATGTATAATATTGATTCAAAAATTGAATATGTAAATTTTAATCACAATATTTGTAATAGATGTTTAAAATAGTTTCTCTCTATAAAATAATATTGGTATTAAAAGTACATTGATACTTACCATTTTTCATAATTTGACTCTTAAAAGCACTTTTTAGAAAAAGATTAGTCAAACAAAATTTTCTTATCAAATGAATTAGCCAAACACAAATAATTTTTTTCTAAAGCATTTTTTAAAAAAGTTTTTAAAAAAAATGTGTTTTTAGAAATAAAAAGTTTTTTGTAGAAACCGAAATAGGCTCTAACAACATAATATCATTTGTTTTCTATAAGCAATTATTACATAGATTTACTAGCTTTTATTTCAACATGTCATAAGCTTATTTGTATTTTATGACAAGTAATATTTGATGACCAGTAATTTAAAGATACAAATTTACTAGCCTTATTTGAAGTAGTACCATAAATTCATATATATATCTTTTATAAAGTAATTTAAAAATTACTAATTTATAAATATTATACTAATTAATATCATAATTTCATTTCCTTCAGCCCCTATAAGAGTCCTAAATGGCATCGACAATTCATACTTTCATTGCATACAAAAGTTAAATAGTGAAAAAAACATGAAGAGTTTCACTATGCTTTTTCTTTTCTCTATGACAATATTTTTCACTTTTTTTGACCATTCACTAGGTATGATTTTTTTTCGATGCATATGAAATTATTTTATCAATAAGTATATGTTCAGATATATGTTTTCATGATTCATCTTTCTAATCATGTTGATTTATGTATAATCTTCTCATTATTTGGTATCAGGTGATGATACTAGTTTTTGCCCATGAACTTTTACGACTAATGATGTATGTGCTAATTTTAGTTGTGGAAATCTAGCTCTATTTCACTGGCCAGCAAGTTCAATGCCTCATAATTGTATTTGTGCTGCAGCAGGAAGCAATCAAAGTCTTTATATCTGTCAAATTCGTTGTTAAACAAAATTATGCAATAAAAGTAGTTATTATTGATGTTAATGGAGTAATCATACATGTCCATTTAATGATTGAGAATAAATAAGAATAAATAGAAATTAAAAGTTGAACAATATTTTTTATGAGTGGAAAAACTTAACTTTAAAAGTTGTGAGATCAAAATTGCAATTAAAAGTTGAACAATATTTTTTCCCTTCAAACAAGCGTCATTAATAGAGCAATTTTATAATTTTATAAACCAATGTAACATATAAAATGACACATGTCAAAAAAATGTAATAATAAATTATATAAATCATTATTATCACATATATTTACTTGCTTTTTGCATCTTCAAAATTAAAATAGATAGATGAAGTTGATTGTTCAAGAAAGTCATTAGGTGCCCACTTAAATGACCAATAAATTATATCATTTTTGAGAGTAAATAATCAACATAAAATTTTAGATCAATATACAATCTATAGGTATAATCATTGCGAAATTTATTTAACAACTTTGAGATATAAATTTTATTATTTAACTGCTTAATTTTTTGTCGCTAACACTATTAAAGTTACAATTTCAAAACGTAAGTTCATTTTCTTCTTTTTATCTACTAAAAATAGAAATTAGCGACGATCAAATTATGTAGTTAAACAAAAAAAAATTCTCATATTTATCGATTAATTGATAAGATATTATAAGTCACAAGATATTTAGTAACAGATTAGCGATGAAGTTTGTAACTAATATCATTTTATTTTTCTGTTAGTATTAATTTCTAATATAGTGATAGGTTGAAAGTAATTTTCACCCTTGAATAAAAGTTTGGGGTTCAAGCTTTGAGGATTAAATAACATCTGGTAGGGGCGTTTTATCCCCAAAATAATACTTTCCGACTCAAATCTACATTAGTTGGATGGAAAATGGGTATTAACACTGTGTGAAAAAAAATAAAAAAAAAACTTC